>NW_010240114.1:0-3199 GCF_000690775.1 Eurypyga helias | reverse complement strand
CTGTGATTCTATGATTCTATGCTGAAGTCTCCTGTGATTTTACCAGATGAAAACAGAGAACTCTTTCTTATACTAGTCTGTTTGAGTAGGTTGTTTGGATGAGATTGCAGCTTTATGCCAAAAGCTGGCTGGAGCTCCCCATGATTAACTAGAGATTTCATCATTTGGATCTTCCAGTGCTGTGCTTGTTTTTCCAGCTGAGAAAGGAAACTTCCAGAAAAGAAGGTTTCAGTTATGATTTATTTCTGGGGAAAGCCCAAATCTTTCAAGAGGAATAGCATGCTGCCATCTTGTTCAGTGAACTGTGCAAAGCTGATGATAGATGTTTATTCCAGCCTTTCAATGTGGTTTCAGTAGTATAGTTTAGGGAGGATAACTCCCCACATACAATCTCTGAGAAACACTTTAATGTAGTGACTGGAATTAAATACAAGGACACAAATCTATTTTATAAAATTGATCTTTTTTTCTTAAAAAAAAACACAAAGAAAGAAAAATAAGCCAACCCCAAAAAACACAAACAAACCACTACACACCCCACATTTTGTATTATCTTGCTAATCTGGCATGACCAGGGTTACTGATGCACTTAACTTGCAATGAAAGAAAAGGGGTGTGCCTAGACGGCCCTGACAGCTTTTTGATCATATGTTTGAAAGTTCTCATCAGTAACATACTTTTGTATTCTCAGTCTATTTCCTAAAATTCTAATAAAAAGGAGGAAATATGCAAGGTCATTCCATATTTCTTAGACTCCTTCCCTAATATCCATTATTAGACACTCTTGGAGGCAAAAAAAACCCAAACAGGCTAAGCAGATATTTGGCCTGACATGATATGTTTTGTTTTGTTCTTATGCATGTTCTCCCATTTAATCCTTTCAACAAAGGATTATTTTCTCCCCATTTAGTTTTCTGGAGACACTAGCTCCACAATACACACCTCCAAACCACTAGGACACAATCTGTCTGATGAAACTAAATTCTACTTATATGGATAGTGTGTCCTTCAAACACTGTGCAGTCATTCTTGATAATAATGACCAGGAAAACCCAACTTTTTTTTTTTTTTTCCCTAGGACTTGATTGTTCTTAGTGTTCAGTTGTGGCTATTCTTTGTCACCCATCAGTTACTACAAGTGCTTCAGAGCAACCAGACAATCCAGATGGGACCAGTTTCTTTCCTGCACTGTATGTGGACTACATAGATTTATTGCTGATGATTTAGGCCCTTGGAACTTGCATCATAAGGCCTTTCTTAGCCACCGTTAACAATCTGGCCTGCCCTAAGATAAAGCCAATGCACACTGAGCACCACCTGGGAAACAACTTCGTAGAATCATAGACTGGTTTGGGTTGGAAGGGACCTTAAAGATCATCTAGTTCCGACCCCCCTGCCATGGGCAGGGACACCTTCCACTACACCAGGTTGCTCAAAGCCTCATCCAGCCTGGCCTTGAACACTTCCAGGGATGGGGCATCCACAACATCTCTGGGCAACCTGTTCCAGTGCTTCACCACTCTCTCCGGGAAGAACTTCTTCCTGATATCTAATCTAAACCTCCCCACTTTCAATTTAAACCTGTTACCAGATGGGATGCAAGTCAGACATTTTGTTGTCATATGACATACTCCATTTAAATCTCAACATTCACCCAGAAGCATGCAAGACTGCTTAGTTATAAAGCACAAGAAAAAAGTACTAGCTCAAATCACACTATATGATTTCAAATCTATCATTGAGAATTAATTTATAAAGAAGGCTGGTGGAATAAATAGTCTTATCTTCTGCTAAGCAGCAGATGATTATGACACTGCTAGTGAGATGCCTCTTTCCTCATTTCTTCACCACTACCATATCACACACACAACCACACCAGTAAGAGAACACATGCACTAAAGGTGCCATTTAACACAAAACCACATGCTCCAAGAGTGCAGTTCTAGAAGGATTTGTAACATAGAATGCTGTTTTGCAGTTGTAGATAAACACTAATTGTACGTTTATAAATTCTTATACTGTAGTTACTACAGACATCAATTGCTTTTACAGATGACAGAACCAAATTAATTTCTCCTTAAAGGGAACAATGCTTCTTTTAGAAAAGAAGACTAGGTTTGGATTACCAAGTTTTTTCCTCTTTTCCAAACTGCTACTTGTGCTCTTTCTAGATGACCTGTGAATACATACCGCATGGCCCTCAGTGCAGTTTTGTATGCAAATTCAGCATCATGAGGTAGGAGAGAGGTGAAGAGATACTTGGCAAATGTGTGCATTGGAACACTCTCTCGATGGATAACTTCACCAAAACCACTATATGGTCCAGCTGTGGGAAAGAGAAAGAGAATGTCAGTCTTTACAGACTGTTAAAACCCAATTTCTGGACCTTTAAAAACATTCATTATATATTGAGTTAGAATTGGTATTCAGAGACAGCTTTCTGTACAAAAGGTAAAGTTACATTGATATTTTTATGACATACATTACAGGTATATTAAATACCATATATTCTTTGAGACAACAAGACAGATTAAAAAATTTATATTACTAAGCACACTACCAGTGCGCATACAAATGATAGAATGGTCCCAGGGCTCCATAGGGCTCATTCAGCAAGTCTATGGTAAGCATAAGTAGAAGGTGATAATCCTAGCTTTGCTTCTGAGTAGTTACATTGTGCACATGAATCCCTATGCACCCTCTGTTGGTGCATAATTGCTTTATCACAAATCCACCAGAAAAAAAAAATAAGTGGATACAGTGGAAAAACATATATCTTTAATTGAAGTTACATGACCAATCACTACAGCAGCACCTGATCCCTATTAATGTCTCACCTGACATTAGGTATGTAAATAACCCTTTTGGTCTGGACTTAATCTCTAGACAAACTAGGTCAGTTCTTGCAGCAAAGCTGCTTTTGCTAGTCAATTATAGCCACACGATCTTAAAAATTTTATTTGCTGTGGGGAAAATATTCCCATTGTTTGGGCAATGGTTATTGCTTACACTCAGTGAAGTACTTCAATTTCATTACAGCAGTGTCAAGATTGACAACAGAAATGTTGTTTTTTAAAAAAATTAAATGAAACTGTTTACTGATTTCTGAATGTTCACAGTGCATATGAATCCCATTTTTACATTTTTCCTACAACCTTAAGACTTATTCCTATTAAGGACTTGGGGGTACTGGTGAATG
>NW_010240113.1:0-710 GCF_000690775.1 Eurypyga helias | reverse complement strand
CTAGAATAAAGCACTAAGGCTGTGGTTTTATCCTAGGATCAGGCAGCTTATTTTCAGGTTTCTACACAAGACAAACCAACTAAGAACCACAGAAACAGCAGAAGACATTAGGATGTTACAGTCAGAAACCTCAGAGCAGTAACAGCTTGGTAAAACTTACCTTAAAAAGCTTGTGCAAGTGGTTGAGGCTTGTAAGCCAGCGTTGTTTCACGGGTTCGTTATGGATGCAGGCTATTCCCAAAGCAAGCAGCTGAGGTCGACATGGAAAGGTTTCTGTAAATGGATTGAAAAGTATCACTGAAAAACTGACACCGAGGACAGAAACAGCACACAAAAAAATCACATGACGACTGTTCACTGCAGGAAAAAAGAGAAAATCCTCCACTGATGCATCTTCCCTGCCCTAAGTCAGGAGAAGCAAATACAAAATGAATTTAGAACCAAAATACCTCCAGGTACGCTGCACGCCTGGGACTCCCACTGCGTCCGCTTCCTCTTCGGCACCGCTCAAAGCGCAGCGTCACAGGACACAGCGACAGAGCGGCTGCGGAGTGAACACCTGCACGAGCCTCCGCCCGGCAGCTCCTCTGCTCGACGCCGCCATGCGAAAAGCCTCCGAACTTACAGACTCCCCAAATCTTTTTAACATTACAGAGATGCAATACTGCGGGAGCTCAGGTGTGTGGGTTTCAGGCAGGAAAAAGCTGCTT
>NW_010240112.1:22098-24629 GCF_000690775.1 Eurypyga helias | reverse complement strand
AACCCAAACCACTCTGTGATTCTCTTGTAGAGTGACACTATGTCATGATTCATCTAGCGAATGCAGTGAAATCTAAAGCAGCAACACACCTTTTGTTAATGGAAATAGTACTGTTGCTGCTGTTAATTATTGATCCCATCTGAGCTGGCAGAGTAGAGATTCAGCTAACAAATTTATGAGGGTTTTTTTAATAACCTTTTTCCCTTTGCAACAGCCTCACTGACCCCACTGAAGGTGTGACATTCCTCTTCCAGCAGCCCCTTGTCTTTTTTGCTCCTTAGTTCAGCAACAGGGGAGAAAGGTGCTAATGGAGCCGACCCGCTCCTTGCCAGGACACAACCGCAGCCAGATACCTGATAATCACTACCCAAGGTGCTCTGCTGGGTCCTTTTTGACCCTGCTCATAGATGGGAAGAGCCTGAACTGTGCAGGCACCGTTACCAAGCTGGCAGTTCCCTCTTCCCCCACTGTTTTCAGGTGTCTGAGCACCGCCACCCCACGAGTCTCACCGTGTTGAGTCGGGGCACTGCCACGTTTAAGATTATTCAGCTGTTGGTTTAAGGTTTCTGTGAGGTGAAAAAGAGTCTGCACCTCGCACTCTGCTTTTTTTAAGGATCAGGTGCGTTAGCCTTCCTTCATAAACACCTTGTTATGTCCTATGGAAATAAAACGCTGCTGCTGTGACCCCCTTCCTTTGGACCAGGAGACACCGGCAGTGCCTGCAAACTGCTCGGCACCCATTGCCAGAATTTTGGCAGCTGATGAGAAATTGGCAGAGCAAAAGGCCTGTGTCCCCTTGAAAATGTTCTAATTGTGAATTAAACTGAAATGGGAGCAGTGGGAGAAAATAACCATGAGAGAGTCAGATTTTCTTGGGAACCCAGTGTCAGAAACATCCGGGGCTGTCCCTCTATTCACTGTCCCCAGAGCCATCTGTTCAAACCAGTGCTGCACTGGCCGCCTTCATCAAAGTTGAGGTTTACTCATCTGTTTACTTTGCATTAAGTCAGGCCCTTAAAAACTCAGACTTCTTTGCCTGGGCATATTTTAGAAGTTAAATACTAAGAAAACTAGGAAAAATGAAGGTCCAGGTTTAAAACGCTTTCTTAGCAAACTTACTGTGCCAGGGGCATCACCAGCCACCCTGAACTGTGTGATGGTTCTGTGAGGATGTTGTACCTCTACCTTTCGGTTGTTAAAAGTTGTTTCTTAAGCGGCCTCACAGCTTTGCGGCCTCTGCATTTCTCTCCCTGCCCAGCTGAACTGCAAAGGTCTCCAGGCTTTCCCCTTATCATCCCAACCAATGCTTTCAGTCCCTCCTCTGCTACCACAGAACCTGAAGCCCTTCTCCTTCCAGACCTCATCTCCTTCCACACACACGCATTTTTCCAAAATATTTCCAGTTTCAACAACACAACCTCTAATCTGACCACCCCCCACCCACCCACTCATAACACACCCCCCTTCTCCTCAGCACCCCCACCTGCTACCAAAACTGGTGGGTCCAGATCTACAAGCAAGGTACCTGAGTCTCGGTGTGTTTGCTCAGGACAGACGTCAGCTGGGAGGCCAGACAGAGTGACTGACAACACAGGCAAATCCTCAGCAGGGAGCTTATTTCCTCATGTCCGAGTGCAGCCCTGTTGTCACGCTGGAGGAAAAGGCCCAAATGTTTTTGGTAGCGGAGAGACTGTGGAAGGGTGAGAGGGTGGGAGCTGCATCATGTGAGCGTATACTTTTTGCACAGAAACCACACAACTTCTAAAACAACCACTTTACAGACTGATATCCCAACTTTTTTCTTGGAGGCGAAGGAAACAAAATGTTTTGGTTTGGAAGGTCCAGGTCTGTTTTCAGTGTGTTGGGTGGTGGACTGACTTTTCCGGAGACTACGTCTACGAGCCGGCCGGGTAGGAGCAGTGTGAGCACCCTCTCCAGCATACGCCCTCTCCAGGTGTCCATTGAGGAGGAGTGATGGAAGGGAAATGATCAGCTTCCACAGATTTGTTTCTCAGTTTCTGGTTCTGGCATGTGCGTGTCTTCAGTTTTTTCCAGTGGGCAAGGCAAAGAGAGCACGTCCTTTGTATTAACCAGCAGGCAGACCGTGTGAGTGCACTCCTCTTTCCCCAAGAAATCAGGTTAAAAATACCTGACCGTTTGGTATCGACTTTAAATGCGAAATAATCTCCTGCCCTCATTTACAAATTCAGCTTAAAGATCCTCCCTTACTGCCCGTGAGGTGGCAGTGGCAGGTAAGAGCCCTTCCTAGCAAAATGCTTAAGCAGAATTTTAACGAGGAGCTTACAAGTAGCACCACCGATGGCTCCACTCTTTCTCACCACCTCCGAAAACTGGGCTGTCCACTCCTGCTGTTTCCAGTCCCATCTGCTTTCAAGCCAAGAAGAAAGCCACCCCCCTGTTTAGGTCTTTGTCCTGTGCAGCTGAGATCAGTAGGTGTTTTGCCTTTGCTTTTAGTGAGTCTGTAAAGGAGCTGGTAGCTATACACCTTGACCCCAACAATTTCCGGTGCT
>NW_010240112.1:21187-22067 GCF_000690775.1 Eurypyga helias | reverse complement strand
TCTTTCCTGCTTTAGGGAGGATGAGCTCCTGCCTTTTCTCTACCTCACTCGTATCTAGTGAAAGAAGAAACGGTGAGGGGCAGGAAAGAGAAAGGAAGCAGATAAGAAAGCACTCTTACTGAGCCCAAATCGTTATGGTTTTCTTATGAAACCTCCCTAACATGCTAGCCAGTTTCACTAATCCTCTCCACTTTGGTAACATCTTCCATCCAGACATCTTGAGAGGAGATAGAAACTCACACTAGTTTTTCACCTGGCTACATGTGATTCTGCAAGATGTGTGCAGAAACCTAGGAAAAGAGAAAAGCAGAGATTTGGCAAAGATCGTTCTCAGAGCCTGTAGCAGAATAAAAAACATTCCTCAGGACCTGCACCTCTAGCACCTGCACCTCTCGTCTTGTCTATGAGGCCTTCACCGCACACGTTATTTATTGTTCATAAGTTCTAACATTCTAACGTGTATGAAAGGTAAAGCTCTCTCCACTGCAAGCTACAAGTCTATAATGCTAAATACAAGAAAAATCTGGCAACAAATTGACCCAAAGTACAGAAACCTGTTCTTCCAAAGGAAGACAGCCCAAGTAGTGCAGAGGAAATAGTCTCTCTGCCTTCTCTCTTTCTAAACAGCAATCTTCCTCTGAAGAGTGTACCCTATTCATCACATTGTATTCATCTCTCTATGTACTGAAATTGCAGAATAGTCGTTCTGGAAACATTTTTGTTACCCGTTCAGCTGAAGGAGTGGGCTATAATTTACAAACTTTGAGGAATTATTATCCAGCTGTGTTTTAGTTCATTTTCAGAAAAGAAGGGATTATGTTTATATATAGAAATCTTTATATAATTAATGTTAATTTGCACATGTTAATGAAGATGATTA
>NW_010240112.1:19481-21167 GCF_000690775.1 Eurypyga helias | reverse complement strand
CTGATTTTGTCAGAGGAGTTGAATAACATTCTGCTGTAATCAATGCCACGCAATTCATCCCTATTTTTTCTAAGCATTAACAACTATTTTACTAGTGGGTTTTTTATGAAGCCAAGGCATGATGACAGACTCTTAAGTGGGCTTTATCTGCCAAATAGCGTAATGTATTTTATTTTACGTATTGCCAGTAGTCTGTAGAATAACATTAAACATGACTTGTTACTAATGAGTCACAGTGAAAAATGACAGACGTCTTCTTGGCCGGCAATCAGTACAGACAAATATCCAGTAAGACTGGCCCATTTCACGGGTTCACAACATTTAATCTCTCTCCTATTGTCTGCATGAAGGTAATAATACTAAGGATAGAGTTCAGACCCTGTCATGCCTCAGAAATCAGCTGAAGCAGTTACTACCGATGGGAAACAGCTTCCCAAAGTTTTATGTCGCTGCCCTAACTGTCTGCAACCTAAAGGGTTGCTGCTCTTGGGAGAACACAGACACATGCACTTAAATAGGTAGTAGGGAAGAAGGGGCCGGCATTGCCTACCTCGTACACCTCCTACAAGTTACGGGCTTCCTACTCTGCTGACATTAGTGCTTCGAGACAGAAGTGACTCACTGACGCTGAGCCACAAATTTATAATGTCTGTGTAGACAGCAGTGTTCAGATGAGGGGATCAGCTCTCTTAGGAGATTCTCTCTGTTCAGATAAATCCTTCCATTTCCACGAACCTTTTGCCAGTTTTTTTTGCACATCCTTAACCACTAAGCAATTCTTGGTAAATTATCTGTTTACTGTGCACAGCTTTTGGAAGTCTTCTGTGTATCTTGGAGCTCTGAGCCTCTAGCAGTCTTCCCGTGGGAGGGTTACACACATTCTTAGTGCTGAGATACCCAGGACGGTCAGCGCTGCCTAGCGTGCAGCTAATACGCATCGTTATGTACAGTGCAAGCATCTAACACCTCCTGCTCAGACAGGTCACCAAACTCACCACAGGAGAGAGAGGTGCTGTCCCTGGGTCATTCGTCTTTTTTCCAGACGGAACACGTCAAGTTCATCTCACCAGTGGTGCAGGCGCTGGGTGAATTGTGTGGAACTGGGGTTAGAGAATAGCATCTCATTCCTTCGGGGACTCTGACCCCTTATGGAACCAGCCTGTGTAAGTTAATATGTTGGGGTTCAGTCCCCTTTTGGGCAGCAACTGAAATGTTTGCTAAGTTCCAGTTGGTCAGAATGTGCAGTTGTCTGAGTGACAGCAAAGGGCTGAAGCTGCTGGCGTTGTTGAGGCGCTCACTGGGGAGAGCCTACAGCTGACACAAGCATGGGATCCTATTTTGTCTACAGGATGCCTACTTTGATTGGTGAGGAATAACCAACCGGATCTAGGTCCAACCTCTGAGAAGCAGATCAGCTTCAAAAAGATCATGAACTAGACAAATCTGCTCTGAAATCCATTAGGGGCCAGTAAACATAGGACTGTGCCATTCCTCAGTTTCAGGTAGAACCATACTGACAAGAAAACTTTAATCAGGTAGGATGTCTTTACGGAACTTGGCAAGAGTTTCTTCTGCTGTCTGTATCCTGTGGGATGGTACAAGCCTACTTTCCCTCGTGTCCTGGTCCCAGGCAGCAATCAGCTGCTCTCCCAGGGCAGTCTGTAAGATTTTGTTTCATTCCATACT
>NW_010240112.1:0-18974 GCF_000690775.1 Eurypyga helias | reverse complement strand
AAGCCTCCCTTGGTTTTTTCCCTCTGACCCTTCCCCACGGGGGGGGGGGGAACGACACAGGGTGGAGTGATAGAGCGACTGGTGGTGCTTAATTGCCCGACAGGGCTAAACCACGACACCTTATTACTATATTGTATTTCAGTTAGCATTAATTAACTACAAGCCAGCAAGCAAAATGCTTGAATCACCACCCTTGTAAAACACACTTCTTGGAAGATGACTCTGTGCTTTCATTCACAGGAGGAAAGCGAGTGTCCTTCATCTCTCTCTGTTATCAAAGAGAGGACAGCAGGTGAAGCTTTAGAGGATGATTTCTTCCCACCTGATGATCTCTCTTCTGATGAAGAATACTATATTGAAGAAAGCAAAGCAACCCAGTTCAAGAAATCAGGAATGAGGCGCATAGATGATATCAAAAAGGCTTTTTCCAGGGAAAATATCCAAAAGACAAGACAAAATTTTGGCAAGAAGGTGAACAGGCTTCGAACTAGAATAGTGACCCCTGAGAGGAGAGAGAGGATCAGGCAGTCAGGAGAGAGACTGAAACAATCTGGGATAAGGATCAAGAAAACCATTTCACAAGCTGCCCCAACAAAGGAGACGTTCAAGATCCATAAAAAGAATAAGGAACGAACAGGAGCCGAAGGTCAGGAGGGGATCCAGGAAGCCAGCGTGCACATCGCCTCTGAGCTTGCAGCAGCAGAGCCCTTCACCGAAGAAATCTCTTACACAGAAGTGATCACGAAGGTAAAGACAGACAAGAACAGCGCAACAAAAGGTGCTTCCCAGTCAACTGAAAAAGGAGTGACAATCCCAGAAGTTGTTTTTAAGCAGGAAGGGAAAGAAGGAGGAGGAGGAGATGATGTCCCTTTGCTAGACTTAAAGCAGTCGGCATAGGGAATCCATCAGCAAACACGCCGTACCCTCCTTACTGAACAAGAGATAACGCAGTGTGTATTCTCTCAGCTTGTGAAAAATGTGTGATTTGGTGTTATTTCACAAAACGTGTTGGTGTTGTTCAATCATTTACACAGGTGTCTGTAGTGGTGTCTTCCTGACAAAAGCCAAGCCATGCAAAGGGAGTGAAGGGGCTCCCCCTCTGTCTCGCAGTGTGCCGATAGCTGCCGTTAACCCCAATGGAACTCGCCCGTCACAGGGAGATGGAAACCTGCTTGTCGCTTCAAGATTGACTTGGCAGTAAATTTACAGCCCAATCACTGTCTTCAGTTTTATGTACAAAGGTGTAACGACAGTTTCTATTATCTTACACCAACTCCTCTGATCAGAAAACAATAACAAAGCTATTACTTCATACTAGCAAGAGGAAAAACGATGAGAAATATCCCTTGAGTAATACAAATCTTTTCATTTAAGGGCCCTCACTGGAACAGCAGAACGAGGAAATTTCTGCTTTATCCAGGGTGTGACAAAATGTGGCAGGAATGATAGGTTTTTGAGTAAAGTGTGGTTCTTCTCAGTGCAGAAGAGAGGTTCCTGAAGTGGCTGCATATTATTTCCAGAGTTCTGGAAGAGGAAGGTTTGGTGTACGGAAGCAATGCATTTTCTGCACTTGTGGAGTAAGAATAAAAAAGCAGAAGACACATTAAGTATGGGATAGCAGGAGGAAAAGAGAATGAGGTATCCTATTCATGTTACGGAAAGGCAACTGTGAGAAAGGCAAGGGCGTGAAGCTGTAAAAGAGGAGTAAGTTCAATGCATGGGTTCTGGATAAATAGAGAAAAAAGATAGAATATTGTAAGTGAATTTTCTTCCAGATCTTTTAAAGAATTGTCACTCTATCCAGAGGATCATAGGGTTCCTGAACATAAACAACCAGACAAGGGGATTGTTTTGTTTTCCACCCTCTGTGCTTTTTCTGAGCTTCGCCGCAATTAAAATCTGTTCTACAAAGCCACTTCAAGTACAGGGCCAATCCATAACCCAGTTTTTTGTTTCCTATCCTCACCGTTATCGACCAGCCACAGCCTCAGGGATTATGAGACAGACACCCTTTGGAGTATGGAATGCTGTTACAGGAGCCAGTGCCCTGACATCAGATATGTTTGTAAACACGGCCGCTATGCTGACATGGGGTGCAGGACTGTATTCCTCTCTTCATTCTTAAACAGAGTTGCCTTCAAAGCACTTATCTAAAGCAGTGTTAGCCATTACTATCTGTGTGGAACTTGTACAATATTGCCAAAAGCTGTATGATTGTATTTAATATCTCAGATTCATTTTAACAGCAGAGCATAACTTCGTTATCTATATACATTGTTTGAGGACTCCCAGCTAATTGTTAATCTGTAATTGAAATATAATTAGTTTGATTTCAAATATTCTGCCTGCCAGTTCTTTCATTTAGTCTGGTGTACATCACATATTTGATTGAAACAGCTTTAGCAATCGTAACTAGGGCACACTGGTTGGGAAAGGTCGATGTTACACTATGTCAATGACATTTCAAATCAAATTAATGTTGTCAGATTGGAAACAGCAGCTCTGCTGAACGGAAGGGCCGGATGGGGCAAGAGAGGGCAACAGGGAGAGGAAGACATGTTCTTTTAACAGTAATTGTACATCTCTGCTGTACTGCAAATACATGCAAAAAGGAAAAATAGAAAAAAAAGGGGGGGTTGCCTGTAGGATATTTTGGAGGGTTTTGTTTGTTTTGGTTTTTTTTACTAGTTGTAGAAGTCTTTTCTGGAACCAGTATGTTCTTCTCCCAGTTCCGTATAAAACTGTAGCTATCTCCAGTGAAACACTGTAGGATTTGCCTTGGTCTTCTGTGATATGGCCTGCATTCTGTTCTGCAAGATACGACGCTTTCCTACACCGACAAACAGGATTTAGTTATTGAAATGAAAATGTCAAAGTTCAAAGAAGCTGTTTCTTGCATTTTTTTGACAGCAGAACACTAAGTGCTAGAACATAATTGCCTGTAGATTTTCTTTATATAGGATTTAATTTTCTCATTTTACTTGACAAAGAAAGGAAGTGATGCGGTTTCCATGGAGCTTATCATGTAGCACCACATATAACCTCTATCAATTATGTATTTTTAATGTTTACCTCTAACTCCAGTTGTTCAGAGGATGATTTGTTTTCGTAGCAAGTAGTGAGTTCTTCAGGTGTGCAAAGTATTTCAATGTACTCTCTTCATTTTAAGTTACCATCGGTGCTACTGACTTGAATTTTACATGAACCAAGAGATTGAAGTTAATTTACCCCATATCCCCTCACACAGGTCAGGTATGGGGAGAGGACTGTGGGTTACAACCTCAATTTCTGTACAACAGCACAGCCTCTTCCTGCTTCGAGTCCCTTTTATCTTTTTCATAATTTCCAAGAGCAATGATCTTGAGGCCAGATCCTTCACCCTCCTCAGAAACAAAATTCCCCATGAAGCCGGTTGATGTAGAGCTGTGCCGCATGCAGGCCTGGGGTGTAGTTTTTGAAAAGGTGATTTCACTTGGTGAGACAATTTTGCCGGCACAGTGTGTGAAAGAAGTGCTGCTCCCGGCTCAGTGGGAGAAAGGGACCTTGTCCCTGTCTGCTCCGGTTTCCAAGAACAAATCTGGCACTTTCTGCTTTTTTTGTGGGTGGGAGTGTGAATACCAAACTTCCTCATGGAAAGAGCCCTGCAGTTGCTAACTGCAGAGTAAAACTGGTTATGGGAAAGGGTGAATGACTTTCTTAGGCACCAGCTGAAAAGAAATTGAAGTGTTGGTACAAAAACTGAAAGTGTTTACAAGGAGAAAAAAGTGATTAACAAAGCATTCACTGCAAGTCCTTCTTTTCACGACATCCAACAGCAATTTCTTTTGCTTTGAATTTGTGATAGTGAAAAAAGCCAAACACATTTTCTGCCAATAGCCGTCTGTCTATTAAAAGAGCGGTAGCAATCACCTTTCAATTACAGGGTAGGCAGCAACAGTGGGAACACACAAAAATGACTTCAACCATTTCAGGTGAATCTATTCCCAGAAATGGCCTGTGCGTCTTCTACTTTTTTTTTTTTTTTTTACCTAAACTGATGCAAAATGTAGAATAAAAAGCAGTTAAGAGATCTGAGTTTGCAGGATTCAGGCAATAACGCCAACGGAGCAAATACTAACAGAGCCAACCTGGTGTTCAGATGTGTTTGCTCTGAGATGAGTCTCAAAACTTTGTTCCCATTAATAGTTGGAGAGGGAGGTTTACGTCTTCCTTATAATAGGAGGTAAATTTAGAAAGTATTAACGTGTGCAAAGGCCACGACTCGTGCAAATATAAACTTGCCTGTTGCACGAACTCCTACAGCTGTTTGCGAGAACCAGTGACTATCCAAGGGAACGGTAGCATCCATTTGTAAAACCACGCAGTAAGTTTACAAATGGAAAATCATAGGAACTGTGCATTGGAATATCTGCAGATAAACAAAGTTTTACCATACGTTTAATTCACCGGCCATTACAGCTTTAGTAATGCTACAGATGACAAGTTTTTAACTACAAAATTCCATTTAAAAAGAATTATATAATATTACGAAGAAGTCTTCAATTAGGAAGAAAAGACAACTACAAAAGAACCACCATAGTGTTAGAGCAGTCGTCACTATCATAAGCACGTTTTTCCTAGTGATTCCACTGCGAGCAAGCTAGCTGATTATATCTTCACTTGCTTTATAACAGTTGCCAAATTTGACACCTGCAACTGTTTTCCTTCTGATACTCCCAGGATAAATGCATTTAGTATTTTTACTGTGAACAGACTAAACTGATCTATGTGCAATTAACACAAGCTCTGTACATCACTTGCTAACTCCCATACCCCCGTGAGCAGGTAGCCACTACTTTGAAAATCACAGTGAAAGTCCTACTGGCTGCAGATTAGTCTTCCTAGGTGGTTCTTCCCACGAGCCATCCGTCCTTATTTTGAACTGCAGAGCAGTGCAACTCCCCGTAAAGTCCAGTGATCAGGATTCTGCACTGTTTTCAGATACAAAGAGAAAATGTACGTCAGATCTGTTCTCCGAGGCTTTTTGTAGACAGGGCAGGAGTACACGCTCCCTTGTTGCTTCTTCGGGTCGTGCAGTGCTGTCGCGCTAACAGCGTACACGTGGACTACAGGAAGACTTGTGAACAGCACCTGAAAAAGTTGAGAGACATGGGGCTCAGCATTAGAGAAGCAGGATAGGGTGTTTGAACTCCAAAGGCTGGAACTAGATTCAGCGATGGCCTTCAGCAAAGGCACCAGCACCTCAGCAGGTACACGCAAGAACACAAGTCCTCGGCTCACCACTACACTGACCCTAACTTTAAACAAGTGGCAGCTCAGGGACAAAAGACATCAGGAGACCTGGAAGGAAAAGAAAGCAGCAGACACCTAGAAATCTGCACGCCATGGAAGTAGATGGGAAAAATGACAGGGTGATTCTAGGAGGGAGAGAGACCATTGTTGTCTTTGCCATCCTTGGCCCCTTTGGCTAGTGTTGCCTATTCCTTCCCCATCTCCTGTTCCCTGAATGGCAGGAGTGGACCTACAAAGACCAAGCTGCATTTAGCAAGCCTCCCTGTTACATCTGCACTGCTGGCAGTGGAGCTTCAAAGATCCAAGGTGCCTCTTGGGTATTTATCCAGACTAGATCCCCTCAGGTCTTCCAGCAATATAAAGTATTCATTGGTGGGGGAGGGAAAGACCCAAACCCAAGAATAATGTGGAGGTGTGCTGAACATTCCAGAGCATTTGTGTGAACTCCATGTTTGAAGGCGTCTTTTGACAAACCGGGCAACAGAAGCTACAGCCATCAAGCTTTTGTTTGTAAAAGTTTGCTCTCAGCAAGACACAGAAATGTTTTACCTACAGAGAGGAATTATCTCAACTCCAATTCCAAAACAGTTATCACTGGTTTGGAAAAAGGTTACCAGTGCAGACAATGGCAGCTTTCCCTGGGCATTGACCACAGCATCTAATCGCTACTCCATAGCTAGATTTTAAATCTGCTTAGTCACATCAGCAAAATGTAACTCCATGCATGGATAACTGAGCATAAGCCCAGAACTAATACTCTTCCTCCTATTAAAAAACAAATGCCAGGGATTTTATTTATCCAAACACTGACCTCCACAGCAGCTGTCATCAAACCTAGCCCTGGGCTTTGGAAACCGTGATAGGGTCCCAACTTGGTCAGTCAAAAGAAGTCTGACCATGGGTTGCACTATTTTATTCAAATATAGCTGTGCTTCTAGGGCCCCTGAAGCCAAGAAGCCCAGCACCTCCAACCCAAGAAGATGCAGTGCAGTGCACCCTAAATTAATTTTCTGACAGAAGTCTTTTTGTTCAGTTCTGGTGGGTAAACACCCTGTCCTCCTCCCAGCCCTGATAGAGTTTTACCTTTTTAAAACCTGTTGTGAAACTACCGCTGCAGGCACTCAAAATACTTCTTGCCATGCTCTGAGCACAGCGTAGGATGTCACAGTCTGTCATGCTCAATTGATCCTTACCTTTGGTGCTGACTCGACCAGCTTACTGTTTCTGCGGTCCCAACCTGCCCCTTCGAGGAAAAGGCCGTATATGTAAACCCCACCGATGTCAGCAGGAGGAGGACCAACAACATCTTCTTTCATCATCTTGGTCACTTCGTTGTGCAAAACAACGCTGTCGAGTGCCCACCCTTTTGCTAAATTCATGCGCGTTGTCTCTTGCTTCATAGCAGTTAGGAATCCCTAGGGAGATTGAATTCGACTTAGAGGGTTTTAAAAAAAACTTGAATTTACCCATTCCCAACTTTTTTTATTATATAAGTGACATCAGCAGTATAAAATGTCATCCCACAGAACCTGACGGACATAGAAAACTAAATTCAGTAGTGTAAATCGAATGCTTTCCTACACCTGGGATGCAGCCAGTACCATGCATTCTTGCATAGAATCACAGAGCAGTTAGGGTTGGAAGGGACCTTAAAGACCATCTAGTTCCAACCCCCCTGCCATGGGCAGGGACACCTTCCACTAGACCAGGTTGCTCAAAGCCTCATCCAGCCTGGCCTTGAACACTTCCAGGGATGGGGCATCCACAGCTTCTCTGGGCAGCCTGTTTCAGTGCTTCATCATCCTCTCCATGAAGAACTTCTTCCTGATATCTAATCTAAACCTCCCCACTTTCAATTTAAACCTGTTACCCCTTGTCCTGTCACTACAGGCCCTTGCAAAAAGTCTGTGTCCTCCCGTCCCCCAGCTTCCTTGTAGCCCCTTCAGGTACTGGAAGGTGCTATAAGGTCTCCCCGGAGCCTTCTCTCCTCCAGGCTGAACAAGCCCAGCTCTCTCAGCCTGTCCCCATAGCAGAAGTGCTCCAGCCTGCTGAAATACTTGGTGTGCATGTGTTGGTGCTAGGAGGCCACGAAGGCGGCTTATTTAACATATCAGAAGCTGTATGTATAACTCACCTCACCTGCCACCTTTACAACCAGCCAGATGGAGAGGTTTACAAGGCTGCCAGATTAATGTGTTTTGTGAGGTTCCAAATACAGGTAATCACTATGCCACAAATAACACTGGTATTTGTGTGCTATATTACTCACCTTTTCTTATACCAACATTGTAAAAACACTTTTCAGTCAACAAATCATGAAGCATTTTACAGAACACAAAGGAAGCACCGAGCGGAATCATGCAATTAACTAGTGAAATGCCCCTGTCACTTTGCTCAGCGCAAAGCCTTAATACACTACACTAACATACTGCGGTAGACGCCAACCAGATAAAATCACTGCACTTCAGCAGCACAGGATGAAACACCCTGTTCTAAAGAGCTACAACCTCACGGTACGGTCACAAGCTCTCAGAGGACAGGCCGGGCTGAAGGTGTTGGTTAGCTTCTCTCCTATACCTGTCCCTGTGCATGCAGGCTGTGGCACATGGGAAGTACCTTAGCACTGTGAGATGGGACAGGAGGGTAAGACTGCTCTGCCTTTCCAGTGGACATGCTGTAGAGTAAACCTCACTTTTCCTTATGGAAACCCATTTGCATCACCGGGAGGTGAATGAATAAAACAGAAATACTGAAGACGCAAGAGGGATTTACTGAGAAGGACAACGAGGAAGGACGAAGTTTCAGGAGAGATTTCAGAACAGAGAAAGAAGGTATCTAGAGACAGAGATGGGGGAATACGGAGCCACATGGGGAACACACAATGGTGGGTGTTAGCCAACAGCACAGCTAGGAAGAAATCAGGAGCAATGAGGGAATTGAAGCGGCTTTTTGTTTTTCTTCAGCATTCACGGTGCAGGATGCTCTACTGAGCTACCGTTAGGGCCAAAGGAATGGTGAGGAGGCAGATGCGGAGACATTAGTGCTTTGCTCTACCAGATGCCGAGGCCAACCTCTGGCTGCTGGGACCAGAGTGCCTGCTGCACGTGCTAAGCACTTCGTAGCTGTGCAACACCCTTTAAGTTACGAGAGTGTGAGATGACATTCAGGAACTCAGATGTTTCGGTTAACTGACACTGGTTGCTCCTCACTAATGTCATTTGTAGAGACCCCAGGACAAGTGTTTCAAAGAGGTTTTGTGATAGCACAGATAATTGTAATTGCGCTTGAAGTAGTTGAGAACTCCAGCATATAGCTAAGGGAGACAGGATTAAAGGCCGAGTTCTTTTATCAGAGACGCCATTGAAGGAAAGCAGAATCCTTGCAGTTAATTTGTGGCATTTTAATTTGCAGAAACATGCTAGAACCAATAGTTTAAAATACACAAAGTATTCACTGCCAGGAGGCCCCAGAGGGCTACTGGATCGCAGATAAACTGAAATATTAAAGAAAGAAGAGCCTGAAGAGGACAGGACAGAGCAATGAATGCATTAAGGGAATCAGTTCAAAGGCACTGTCGAAACACTGGAATAGAAGCTCAGAGCTGTGAGTTGTCTTCAGGGATAAGATTGTGATAGCAGACTATTCTTACAGAGATGGCAGGGCTTATACCCTGTCTGCGCTGGGACTTGTAACACTTATCTGCTCATTTGAATGAATCCTAGACAGGGTTTAAAGACTACAGCCCTGAGCCGGAGGCCCAGCTGGGTATCCCAGAGAGGGAGGACAGCACAGTAAACAGCGAGAAACAATCAAGTGCTTTGAGGTGCCACTGTATGGCTAAGAGCTTGGATCCCCCTAAACCCCTCTGTCAGGCACGTAATGGACCACTTCCCATGTTGTTTGTTTTCATTTTTGGCAATCTCTGATCTGGTTTTGGTCTGTTTGTTTGCATGGGGTTTTTTTTGGGTTTTGTTGTTTTGGGGTTTTTTTGTGGGGATGGGGGTGGGTGGGGGCATGTTGAGATTTCAGAAACGGGGAAAATTATTTCTTCTTTCTTCACCTGCCTTTTCCTGAACTTCTCCCTGGCCTGCTCATGCTTTGTTCTTCTGCCTTCTAACAACTCATTCAAACTAACTCTGAACCTGCTAGGCAGGGAGAAGCAGGCACCTACGGAAGCTGTGGCAAGAAATATGGAAATCAGTTAAGTCTATTGCTTTCACAATCATATTGTCTCGCTTACCTTGCTTGGGAGGTTCCTTGTTTGTCACTTAGGCAATTTCTATAGTGAGCAAATCATGGCAGGTTTACTAGAATTAAGTGGGCACTGAGGAACGGAGGCATTGTACTTCATATTCTTATTAGTATTCACATTGCTTTGGCAGCTAAGGGTCTTAGGAATAGGCTGAGGGTTCATTATGCTAAGTACTATACAACCAGAAAGACAATTCTGCCTCACAGGGCTTAAAATCCATATGCAGGACAAGTGACAGCAACTGGATACAGGGATGCAAACAAGATGATGAAACAGTATCAGCCACAATATGAAATTGGCAGGTAGAAATGAGATATGCATAGTGTCATGTTTTTTGAGGAAAAAATCCAGCAATATCTGATTAACTTCCAGGAGGGAGGAAAATTCATGGCAGTTCTTGGTTTATTCACCCGTTATCTTGGCCCAATGCAAACACACAGAAGGAATCAGGTTTCTTTTACTAAGAAGCCCGAGCCTCCTCTCAGTCGCATCACTATAAATACTGGTGGATGAAGAGCTGGACATGAGCCGGCAGTGTGTGCTGGCAGCCCAGAAAGCCAACCGTATCCTGGGCTGTATCCAGAGAAGTGTGGCCAGCAGGTCGAGGGAGGGGATTCTGCCCCTCTACTCTGCTCTGGTGAGACCCCACCTGGAGTGCTGCGTCCAGGTGTGGAGCCCTCAACATCAGAAGGATATAGACCGGTTGGAGCGAGTCCAGGGGAGGCCATGAAGATGCTCAGCAGGCTGGAGCACCTCTGCTATGGGGACAGGCTGAGAGAGTTGGGCTTGTTCAGCCTGGAGAAGAGAAGGCTCCAGGGAGACCTTATAGCACCTTCCAGTACCTGAAGGGGCTAAAGGGAAGCTGGGGGGGACTTTTTACAAGGGCCTGTAGTGACAGGACAAGGGGTAACGGGTTTAAATTGAAAGCGGGGAGGTTTAGATTGGATATCAGGAAGAAATTCTTCCCGGAGAGGGTGGTGAGGCACTGGAACAGGTTGCCCAGAGAAGCTGTGGATGCCCCATCCCTGGAAGTGGTCAAGGCCAGGCTGGATGAGGCTTGGAGCAACCTGGTCTAGTGGAAGGTGTCCCTGCCCATGGCAGGGGGGTTGGAACTGGATGGTCTTTAAGGTCCCTTCCAACCCAAACCATTCTGTGATTCTATGAAATAAAGACTAACTTCTGGGAAATTACTGAATTTATCCTAGAGTATAAACAGTCCAAGAGAAGGCAGAGTCAGGTCCTATATTATTTTTTTATTGCCAGAATGCCCCATTCTCCCAGTGCTATAAATCTATTTCATTGTTTTATGTTATCTGTGGCAGTTGTCCACTGACAATAAAACGAACAGTGAGATCTATGCAAATAGACAAATTCCAAAATACTTAGGAGCTGCATTTCATCTCACAAATGAAAGGACTTTTCTGACAATTTCTCAGGTATTACAGACAAGCCATTAGAACTGCAGCACTAATACTTCACCACCTCAGCTTGCTTGAGAAGATGAAATCAATTTTCTTAACATCTGCAATACTGATTCTAAACACACTTGTCATATTCTATAGCAATATGACTATTAACAAAATAATAGGTAATTAAATAGAAAAGGAGACTTGGCTCAGGTGAATTTCTGGTAGAATGAGCCACTCGCACACCCTGGGCTACAGAAAATGAATATAACGATAACCATCTGATTCTTAAGCTTTTGATTGTCAGCACAAATAATTTTTTTAATCGGGTAAGCACATCTCATCCTGGGATTTGTTTGGTTTTTTGGGTTTGTTTTTTTTTTTAATTTGCACACTTTGTATTTAGAGACTTAGAACTATGTGTACCCACTTGCTATGGTCACGTACTTGTTTGGGGATATTTTACTCTGATTATTTGGCAGCTTTTTTGAGAAATCCAGATATATGGATCCAAAAAACTGTAGGATGCACAATTTGGGCTGGCAAAATTTCAGAACTGACACAACCCCAAAGCCTAAAAAAGTCAACTAAATGGCCAGTACAGAATCTGTATCAGCCTGTGCTCACTTGTAGTGCAAAACCAAACACCAGCAAACCCAAAAGCCTATTAGAGTTGCAAAAGTTACTCAGGAATATTTTAGAGTGCCACTACCATTGTGTTGCTAACAAACCAAGTATGGAAGCATAACCATTTTATTAAAATTCCTACTCCCTTCCCTCATACTTTTGCTTGGGAACCCTTTGCTCAGGGATTCTGTCAGCACACTTCCATGCTATAAAGCGGTATTGGCAGACAGCTGACACAGGCAGGATAGATGATGGATGGATATTTCCCAGCAGTAGTCCTAGAGAATATTTGCCACTGTTGCTTTCTCTATTCTAGGCAGCTGTTTCAGCTAGCTTTTGCATTGCTAACAAGTACTGAGATTAAAATAGATCTTTAAAATAGCTTTTTGCTAAGGCTTCACAGAAACCTGTTGGCTGGATACTCTCACAATGACTCATTTCCACAACTCGCACTTCCCACAAACATCTGTGAATCATAAAAAGCTTTAATGAATGTGGATAGCTGTGCAAAGAAACTACACATCATCTAGGTATGTATACTTTACTTTGACTCTGTTCTCAGCTGTTCCCTTTTCTGTATTTCATTTTGTGCCAGGTTTTAATTTTAGATGGTGCAGGCAAGAGGCTGTATTTTTTTTATGTCTCTGCCTACCAAGTCTGGCACAATTCTGAGGTGGTATAAATAACAAACTTTCCATTTCAAGGAACTGATTTGCAAGGATTGAGAGCCAAGTCCAAATCCCTTCTTCCTATGTCAAAGTTCTGAAACTTACCTTGCTTTGTACTCAAAGGGATTTCCATACAATGAATGAAAAACAGATTACTGTAACAGAGGAGGTGAAAAAAGGAGGATAATGCTGAAATGTGAAAAGATATACAGTGCTGGGTTTAGCCAGGAAAGAGTTGAAGCTGTTCCTGGATGCAGAGGGCAGCACTGATAAGTTCTTAGCTGGCGCTGGGGAATGCCTGCACTGAATTCAAGGTCTTTCTCTGCTTCTGACACTGCAGCTGCGTTCCCAGCTCTCGCGGTCTCGCTACAGGCAGTGCTGGGACACACAGTTCAGGCACCTGACCCAAACTGACCAAGGGAGTATTCCATCCCATAGTACGTCATGCTCGGGGCAGAGGTGAGGAGGGGGTCTGGGAGCCATTACTCTCTCTCCTACTCTCCTGCTCGTTTACTTCCTGCCACTTGCTAACCCACCCCCTGACTCCTGCATTAGCTGCTTCACTAACTCCTGTGCTGGCTTGTTCGTGAGGGTGTTGGTGGGTTTGTTTAGTTTTCCCGGTCATGCTATCGCTGATAGGGTTCACTTGGAATCTGCTGCGACAGCTCTCTGGCTCCAGCCCTTGGGCTGCGCCTCTCAGGCTGTGATCGCTCTCACACTGTGGCTCTCAGGCTCTCTGGGTCTCACTCTCACTTCTCAGCACCTGGTTGTGCATCGGTCAGTGGGTGGTGAGAAACTGTATCCTAATTGTATCATATGTTTTATTTTCTATTATTTTAATTACTTATTAGTAGTAGTATTTGTATATATCAATTTAGATTTAATTAGTAAATAGTTCTTATCTCAAATTTACGAGCTTCCTTATTTCTTTTCTCTCCAATTCTTCCCCTCCACTGGATGGGGGGAGCAGGATTTGTGAGAGCGGCTTTGTGGTATTTTGCTAGCCGGGGTTAAACCACGACATATACTTACGCAATTTCCGTGCTATAATTAAAGCAGCCAGAAGGTGTATTATGTTGTTTCAGTAACACAATTTTTGTCTAGCAAAAATTTCTTCAACAGATATTGAAGCCAGTTTATCCTCCATTTGTGCTAAAAATTGAATTTAGGTTACAGTATGTATAGTCACAATTGAGTCAGCTTGAAGTCCTCTCAAGGTCTAACTTGGCTGTTACACAGGAGTTAGAAAGATCAATCTGGCAATCTTACCTGGGGATTAAAGAATCCTGTCATCCAGAATTGGTTTGGTCGGCCATCCTGCAGCCAACTGCTGAACTGCTGATTTCTTTCAAGGAGCTCAGTAAACCAAAATCCTAAAGTAGCCGACTCCCAGGAAATCCTAAACCATAGTTTTGGAATTCGAGCATCATACATATTATCTAAAGCATCTTGCAATTCTTCTGACATAATTATGGTTCCTGGAAGATAAGTAAAACATTCAGAATGAACTTTCCCCTAGCTTGCAAAGGCAATTAAAACTTCCAAATGACATTCTGAGTCTAATAAACCCTCTTTTGTTGTGCCTTAATTGCAAACCTGTTGCACTAGCACCTTATCACTTTGCAGTTAATTTGCTTAAACTTCTAAGACTTGATTCAAAGCTAGAGGTGACAAGATAAATGATATTTCTTCTGTTATTTTGATCAGAAATAAGGATTTTTTAAAACCAACTCCTTCTCCCTCACACACAACATTTCTATTCATTATATTCACACTGTGTTTGGAATGTGATTAATCATTTAAAACTTTTTTATATATTTTAATGGTTTCTACATACATGATCAATGATAGAGATATACTGTGCAACCCATCTACATCCTAAACGTACTGACAGTGATTATATTCATGAAATTCACTGTTATTAATGATAACTCTGTACATTTCCATTATCAAGATTCTCAGTGGGAAAGCAGTACGTAGAATAAAGCTAGAGGCAAGATATTTTTTTTCTTGCAGTGGCAGTGCATACTCCCATATTCCATGCATAGTACTGTGTTCTCCATTAAAATACCGGCATTTACTGAGACAGTGATTTTTCAGTGACACTCACCATTCCGTGTGCCAGAAGTTCCTACACTCACTCAGTCTGTATGCTCAATAGTACTGAGAGCTGGCACATGGTCATGCCTCAGGATGTCTTCCCTATTCCAGCTAGAATATTTTAAACTATAGAAACTGGTCTGGTAGCCCCCATTCAGATTAAATGTTCATATAATACCAATGTTCGATGCACCATCGTACACACAACTGCTGTAATTGCCACAAGGATTACGTGAGATACCAAACAGAATTAGGTGGCTGCCACCACAGAACAAGTAAAGGAAAGGGAGGTGGACTGGGTGCCTGCAAAGAAGAGGTGCAGTGGCCCATCCAAACACACATGGCCTGTAATACGTAAGCATTTCAAATCCCTTCCTTCCACTGAGGTTGGCAGGTCTCAGGTCAGTGGAAGGAAAAGAATATCCAGAAATCAAAAACCAGCTTTTAATTTAGAAGAATACAGTGGCCAACCTAAACACTTGTATAACACTGTGTGCAAATCTGATACTTTCTACTGTATGTCAGTGGCAAATAGACTTCAATTTCTTCTAGCAGATAATGACCTGCTCTCATTTACGTGCACTTCTTTTTGTGCAACAAATGCTATGAGAAAACCATCAACTTTACAAATCTGCAGATATTAAAAAATACTGCCTATCCAGCATTCTCTGTAATGGCTTCATAGTCAGGCTCTGCCTCGAAGCACGGTGAAATCTCTTAGGATGTCTGCCCGCTATGACTCAGAGCAGCTGCTGAGAATGCTAAGCCAGGGTGTTCTTGAGGATGAGGTATGTTCACAGTTCTGTCCTTGCCCATATAGTTGCATAAATATTCCTAGTGAGTGGGTGTCATCTCTGGAAGTAGGCATACTTCGATTTCAGCACTAAATGACATCTGTGGGTGTTGGGATGCATCCCTGCAGCTAAAAGACTCCAATATAAATTAATTAAAAAATATAATTGTCGGAAATAAAATTAGTAATACATAAAAACAATGGCATCTTTCTGGAGAAAGGTGATACAGGTGTGTGAAAAAATATATTTGATAAATTGAATGAGTGGCATTTAACTTCTGAGCAGATCAGAGCACTGGTTACCATATGAAGAGATTGAATGTCCTATGAACTTAACATGGCAGGCTTGAATGTTCTATGAATCAGACAGGCCAGCTGCTTCTAGCTCGGTTATTTTGGGGTTTAGTTCATGATACTCCCCTTCTTGAAGGAAATAAAGCCCATCTGAAAATGACTGATGAAAGATTAGGTCAGTTAAAGACATTAGGGTATTCCCATGCTTCAAAAATAGTATGCACTGTAACCACACTCTTTGCACAGTATACACAGTTTGGAAACCAGGATTCCCCTTTTTCATTGCCCTAAATTTATACCTCTTCACTTCTAAACCACATCTAAATCTAACCAAATGCTGTGTAGTGAATAAGCCAAATCAACTACTCAGTTGTGATGATAACTATAGTCTGCTCTTTTAAATTAACCTCACTTTAGATTGACTTATTCAATAGATGTAATGCTTTCAATGGACTACATCAGGACATTGTATTATTTCATGGAGTTGCTCCTTTTCACTACCATATCTACCACAAGCTGAATATGAAAACTTTGGAATTTGTAATATTTGGATCTACATTTTGAATTTCACATTTAGGAAGGTCTGTATCTGGACTAGAAAATGTGCATATCTCATTTAAATGAGTGGATAAAGTTAGGAACAAAGGAAGGATCTTAAACTCCAGCATAAACCAAAAAAAGCCTCAATCCACTGACTGATTCTCTTCCCTCAAGCACAGATGTGAATCAAGAATAACCAGAATAATTATGTAGAATATAAATGAGATGCGAGGAAGCTAGTTTCTCTATCAAGTACATTTTGCCAATAGCAGACATCATTATAGTAAGATTGGAGACTATCCCTTGAGGACAACACTTGTTAGACAATAAGTCTGTTAAGCTAGCCTTAACAGTACTCAGAGGAAAAAACTCAGTGAAAGCGTCAATCCATTCATGACTGTCACAGTTGCAAGTATAGAAGTTGATCTTTTCAGCCTTTAATACCCACTCAGGTTTGCCTCCCAAGCACCCATGTTTTTTATTGGACCAGTCACTCCTTGCTTCCACCACAAGCTGCAACTCCCTCCTCTTCGTTGAACATGTTGAAGAGAAAATCCCAACTTCCTTGTTAACATCATAAGCTTTACTCCCTTTCTGTCTTACATCAACAGATAACTCGTGCTTTCCCCAAAGAAAGCATTATATATTATTCCACCCAAAGATACAAAGTACACAGAGCACCAGATAAAAACAGTAAAAGCTAATGTATGCTTCCCCATACCTATAACAATTTCTTTTTTTTTGCAAGCTTTAGCATGTTTCTGCTCGCTCAGTGACCACTATTGCTGTGCTGAAAGAAGTCAACTTCTTTGCTTCGGGCAGTTCTTTGGGTATTTCCTTCTTTCTTCACTTGCAGCACTTGAGCACTTGGAGATGATTCCCAGGAAGCTCTCAGGAGCTCATTTAACTCCATCATGCTGTTTTAATCCCAAGGCCCTCAACAATTTATCACCTCCTTTTGCTCTTGGTCTCCAGAACAGGAAGAGTAGATCAGGCAGCCAAGACTGCAATGCTGCAACACTCTCTCCATTTTTTACTTGTAGGCTGTAGTATTGTCTCCAGCTGCACCTAACCTTTGCCCATGTTCGGTTTTCTGTTTGTTTCCTACCTTCCTTTTTCTGTTGCAGAATCCTCTGATTTAATTCTTCAACTCAGGAGAGATGAAAGAAACTTGAGCAGCATGCGATTTTTCACATAGAAGGGTGCACAAATCCTAGATTCTCTGCAACAGCTAATTCACTCAGTCAGTAAGAAGGCAATTTGACAGTAACCTTGCAAATTGTTCTGAAAACTTACCAGCTCCACCATAAATGCATTTGGCTATACCCACCAAAGGACTGAAAATAAAAATTTTAAAGCAATGATTTGAAGATGAAAATCCATCCGCACCCCTCAAAAAGTAATACAAATCACTACCCTGAGTTAAAGCAATAGAACAGGCAGATAAACTATTTTCTGCAGTTTGTCCTAAATGCGCAATGTGTCTTTCTAAACAGTTGCCCTGGCCAGCATCGTGGCTAGCATACGCAACACTTTTTAAGAAGTCCAGAAATAACATGCCACACTTTGCAAAAGATAACAGGAGGCATTCTGGCATCCTTATCAGTTTGAGAAGTAAATAATGGATGAGGGCTGCTGAGCCAAAAGTAACTATGCCACAAGACATACTAGACTCATCCCCTCCATTCCTCAAATGAATTCCCCTTTGTTACATTCCATTAATGTCCTCACTGAGCGCTCTTAATCATCTTCAAATAAAATCCTCACCCAAAAGTGGAATACACAGATGATCCCTACAATCCTTACACACACACTGTAAGAATCAGTCAGGTAAGAGCCCAGGATCTTTCAGTCCAAAACTCTATTACCATCAGCAGCAGGCCAAACTAAAATTGTATTAGTTAGCAGTTTTAAAGCATTACGAGTCAAAACACAACTTAGCCAGCCAGTGGGAATAAGTCCATACTCCTTCCCTTTGTGGCAAATTACCTTTTCTGTGCACTTTGGCAAGACTAGTTTCCTAGGTTTCCCATCACATAGATTAGAATAAATTACTGCCTACCTCTTTTGACTCTTTTGCAGCTCATTTATATCCCTCATGTAAGGTGCTACACACAATGAATAGAAATTCATCGCTGCAGCATGAGGCAAACAGTACCCTCAAGATCATGGCATTCTGAGTTGGAAAAAAAGGGTTAATCTCTACCTCATTCTTTAAGGGGCTTAACCCGAGTTTGTGCAGATGATGTAGGAATTCTAAGGGATTCCTATTACGTATGTGGAACTACACGCTACCTCAAGTCTACATGGGGTTCTGGGTGTTTCAACGTATTCCTATATGAATGACTGTTAGGAAGCACCTAAGGCAAACATGCTGGTTAGCAGTGCAGTATAACGATGGTGAGGCGTTAAAAGCAGGCAATTAAATAGTTTTTAATAAGGTAGCAAATCAATGACTGAGATGTACAGAAATTAGGGAAATGTACCAGTATTCCTGAAGGCCTTGTTATTAACAGTTATTATTCAGCTTTGTTTGAATTATAAACTTCCAAAAACATTAGAAACACCTAGAAAAATCCATGATTTTTTATTTTCCAATACCTTCTGTCTCAATAATCTCACCTGGTTTTTCTCCCACTTCTCAACCTGGCATAAACATATACCTGAAACATGTTAGTGTCTTAATTTTAATGAGTTTTCATGCATAGAACCTATGCGCCATATAAAGAACATGCACATGGTATACATCTGTGTGGGTAAAAAGAAGGCAAATAGCAAAGTCCCATCTCCCTTTAGTGACAGCCTTGTTCCTGATCCTATCATCCCAAAAGCTCTGACTACTCTCTGTTTCAGTGTAGCATGAGTAACGTGCGATTTTTTTTCCAAGTCCTGGCATGCAGGTTATGTATGACATGTCGTGGTTTAACCTCAGCTAGCAAAATACCATGAAACCACTCTCACAAGTCACCCTCCCCTACTCCATCAGAGGGGGAGAATTGGAG
>NW_010240111.1:559-949 GCF_000690775.1 Eurypyga helias | reverse complement strand
ACTGGGGACATCCTTAATGGAGTCGAGGTGGCCTTGGGGACCCCAAAGTGACCCCAGCAGGGTCAGGGTGGTCTTGGGGACCCTGGGTATGTCCCCAAGGGGGGTCAGGGTGGCCTGGAGCACCCCAGTGACCTCTGGGCACAGTTAGGGTGGCCTTGGGGACATCCCCGTCCCCTCCGTGTCCTCAGGCCAAGGGCCAAGGTGGCCTTGGGGACCCCAGAGGTGGTTGTGACAGGGCCAGGGTGGCCTCAACGATGTCCCTGTCACTGAGGTGGCCTTGGGGACATCAAGGATGTCCTGGGCAGAGCCAAGGTGGGCTTGGGGTCCTTGGGGACACCCTGACAAGGCCGAGGTGGCCTTGGGGTCTTTGTGACAAGGCTGAGGGGGCAT
>NW_010240111.1:0-387 GCF_000690775.1 Eurypyga helias | reverse complement strand
AGGGGGCCTTGGGGACCTTGGGGACGCCCTGACAAGGCCGAGGTGGCTTTGGGGTCATTGTGACAAGGCCGAGGTGGCCTTGGGGACCTCAGGGGCATCGTGCCAAGGCCAAGGTGGCCTTGGGGACATCGTGACAAGGCCGAGGTGACCTTGGGGACCTCAGGGACATCATGACAAGGCCGAGGTGATCTTGGGGACATCGTGACAAAGCCGAGGTGGCCTTGGGGACCTTGGGGATGCCCTGACAAGGCCAAGATGGCCTTGGGGACCTCAGGGACATCGTGACAAGGCTGAGGTGATCTTGGGGACATTGGGGACACCCTGACAAGGCTGAGGTGGCCTTAGGGACATCGTGACAAGGTCGAGGTGGCCTTGGGGACGTCGGGG
>NW_010240110.1:0-17504 GCF_000690775.1 Eurypyga helias | reverse complement strand
GAGGGAGGGAGTATGCAAAGTTTCATTTTCAAAGGAACTTTATCAGTGTTATTTTTACAGTAATGGGAAAGAATTAACAACAGCAATTGAATCCACATCCTAATATAGCCTATGATTTTATGCATGGAGAAGAAATGAATTGTTTTGCTAGTGAAATGATTTTAAAGTGCCTGGGGATTGTTATGTCACAGAGTGAGATGATAAACAATTTTAAGGAAATTAATTCTGAAGTCCTTACATGGGCAATGCTCTCATTGCCTGAGGGGCACTGTGATGGAAATTAAGTCTTTGACAGAGTTTAGCTGCACGTATTCTCTACTGTGCTCACGTGTGGGTTTTTTAAATTGTTGTTGTTTCCTTTTACTGAGCAGAGTTAATTAGGTAACAATTTATTTTCCACTCTCATCTTTTAATAAAAATTTGCCTCTTGGGAGCAGTAAGATTTTGAAGGATAACTGCCAGTCAAGGCTACCCATTGTTGTTTCTTGTGCTTTGAATATGTTAACATCCTATTATTCAGTTCATTGCACTGTGCATATCTTGATGATTGTGCTATTCTTGTTATTCTGATGTTTTTTCCATGGCTGTGCAGAAGCATCTTTTAGGAGGCTATTTGAACACTTTAGCACTTGCTAACCTGAAGCGCTCTGACTTCATCAATAATCATAAAGATAAAATTAGTTATTTAATGAGGCTGGGAGAGCGCTATTCATGGATCCTGATAGGCCTGTTGCAACAATCACTGCAGCGAGGGAAAAAAAAAAAGGCCCTGAAATTGTGACCATCTGGTAGCCTCTTTGTTTTCTTTGAGAGGAGACGTGAGGGTGGGCATGCTAGTGCTCAGCTACATAAGCAATACTGTACCTTCCGCTGCCCTGGCTTCAGATGAAGGTGGCTGTATGTTGCAGGGGCACTCGTGTCCACTAGCGATTTTGCTGCCTGGATCTGCAACAGGAATGAAATGTTTATCCATTTTTTGGTGGAAGTTCCCTCGCATATCATTATGAGAAATCTTTTCATTCTCATGTTCTGTTCGGTTAGCCAGCAGTAACACTATGAAACATATGATTCATTATATCAGCAAAGCCAGACTTGCCCAGAGGAATAGTAGTAGGAAACGAAAAAGTTAAAGGCAGTTATTCTGCAGTCTGCTGGACATGCAAAGTGCTCTTCGTGTTGAAGAAATGTGAAAATACATGCGTTCAATTACAGGGCTGTTAATGTTACGATACAGGAAAGACTGTCTAAGAGAAGGCAGGCAGTTTTTATTAGGCATCCCACAGAAGTAAAACAGGTTAGTGTAAGAAATCACTAAAAAGGCTGGTGTGAGAAAGCCCTAGGTACTCCTAAGCTGTGCCAGGTCTTCCAAAGGGATGCACATTTAGGATGCTGCCAGAAAGAGGTAAGCAATACTGGAAAGGCACTTCTTGTGTTGAACATAATCCCAGGCCTCTTCTCATTAGCACTTCAGAATGATCATCAAAGGCAAATTGTGGATCTAATTATTCTAATGGGGTTGGTAGTTCAGCAGCACAATAATATTTATTTCCATCCTGACCTAAATAGCCATGCAATATTTGAGGAAGAAAAATAATCTGTGAGCTGTCTTGGGCTGAAGAAACCCTGTGGAAGAAAAGCTGGTAACGGGGAGTGGAGTGAGACAGGATTCAGAGGAAGACTGCTCACTCTCAAACTGGCGTCCTGCAGAGAGTGAGACTGGATCAATTAAAACGACGATACCATGATTTTTGTCACAAAATACACGTGCTAAACATTCTCCTTCTGCCAAACCTCATACTTGAACAGTTCCGTCTCAGGCAGACTCGGGCTATTTGGAACCATTTTTCAGTGACGTAGAAAGAAGAGAGAAAGACTTGCTATTTAAAAGAAGAGACTGCCAAGTAGGGACAGCAGGCCCAGCACCAACACAACCCACACACAGCCAGGCATGACCAAAGCACCACCTGAGAGCAGCAGCAGTCCTCAGAGCCGAGGAGCAGGCTTGAACCCCCGATGCCAGATCCATCGTACATACTACCAGGACAGGTTCCTTGCTTTGATAACAGGGTCAGTAAGTTCCAGCACTGACTGGAACAATGTTTAGCAGGTTCTAGCCTTGTCAGAAGTTCACTTAACTGCTTGTCTTCTTGGGAAAACCTTCAGCTGCTTTTTTGTGGCAGTCATCTCTCAGGGGGTGGGATCCCAGAAAGGGCTGACTGCTCTCACCTCTAGCTGATTTCAGGGGGACATGAGAGCGCTCATCTTAATCTTTTCTAGATCCCATCATGTTAAGTAGCTGATTGGTACTGGCTAGCAGAACTAGGTAAATCTCTGAGGGTTTTGGTGGTCTTGGCTTCTGCTGCTGCTATTTCCTCTGCTTCCTCAGATGCTTTAAATTATCATGCTGTTGAGTTATTTTAAAAATAACTTTAAGAAGGCATGCAATTTGTGAAAGAGGGTTGTTATTGCATCAGTCAGTAAAAATCACTGGTGTGAAGAATAAAATGTGATATTTATGAAAACTCTGGTTTTAATTTATAGGTATGCAAACTGTTTCAAACTTAAAAAAAGGTGGGTTTAGAAACAATATTTCTTCTGTAGAATTTGTTTTCTGGAAAGTGTTATGATTAATTTCTCTTCTGTCCTTATATGTACAACTGTAAAAGGTAAAAACTGGTATTTTTAAAGCCCACCCTAATCTCTGTTGTGGCTCTTTCAGACACAGGGTGTTTTTGGAGACATTTTGTGTTTCATAGAATCACAGAATAGTTTGGGTTGGAAGGGACCTTAAAGACCATCCAGTTCCAACCCCCCTGCCATGGGCAGGGACACCTTCCACTAGATCAGGTTGCTCAAAGCCTCATCCAGCCTGGCCTTGAACACTTCCAGGGAGGGGGCATCCACAGCTTCTTGGGTGAATATTTAATTCGATGCAGAATGTTGCAGAGAGGAGGTGTAACTCTGGGGTTTTGCCCCATTCTTTTCTTCCATTAAGGACATTACAAAGTTATTCATACTGGAAGTATCTGCTCTTGTGTACATAGGAACAAGCTGGTATTTTTTTGTACCTTTGCATCATGGAGAAAATTATAACTTATCCCTAACCGTTGCCATCTCTTCAGCGCTCTGCTCCAAGAGGTGTACCTTTTTTGGCTTTTGTGTATGTTACGTTTTTTGCTTCCCTGCTCCCTAGTTTTCCCCTTTCCCTCTTGCTCTGTGTTTTGGTGGGTTGTTGTTTAGCTTTTTTTGGTGAGCCTCTTCGATGTAAAGCCTGCACTTCACCGAGCAGCAGCCCTTACATCTTCTCAGGGTGATCCCTGTCTCTCCCAGCAGTGCAGAAGCCTGTGCCACGTGTGGGCTGCGTCCTTCAGGACAACCTGCCGACTTGCCCTGCTGCTTTCAGTTCCCCCAGCCCGCAGGTGCTGCTGCTCTGGTCGCTGGTGTTCACCGCAGCAAGCCTGATTTCACGGCAGCAGAAGGCACAGGGAAATCTCTGGATAACTGGCGTGGGAATTTAGGAATGAGGCAGCATGACAACACAGGAGCACTTGAAAAGGCCCATCTTTGGCCATTGGAGACCTTGTTAGTCACTACCTCAGCTGGGTGCGAACCAAATGAGGAACAAAATTCTGTACCTGCTAAGCCATCCTTCGCCCGACACGACAGTTACTCTTTTTCTTGGCACTCGGCAATTAGCACTCGTGTTCAAACCAAGAGCAGTTGAGTGGTGGGAAATGTTTTGTTCGCTATAAATACATTTTTTCACTCTATATCGTGATGATATCTACCCTCTGTTCTTGGCCCCTGAATGCCTTAGCGCATGTAAGAAGTGCTCTGTAAGCTGGACAAAGAAGAGTTCAGTATGCGGAGCGGATGCCGGGAGTATTTCAGCTACACTAATATCAGTTCCCTGCTTTAAAAGAGCCACTGTTCCAAGAGCTGTGCTTAGATACAATAGTAAGCCTCTCGAGGTTAATTCACACAGCAGGAAATTTATTTATTTATTTCAATATTGTCAGTTTGGTTAGAAAAATCTGTCAAATTCAATTCTCTACCTCATCGTTAACTTTTTTCTACCTGCAAGTCAGATTATGGGAACAATGGAAGGAAGGAAGGAAGGAAGATATTTTTATACAGTTAATGAAACAGACCCAGTCTGGAAATAATGGAGAACTATTTCTTCGTATTAAAGCTAATTATATTGTGATACAATCTTCCTAAGGCAGCAATACAGTTGAATCATCGCTGCTGGAATTCGCTACTTACGGATTTTCAAGAGGGAGCAGTCCTGCATTATTACTGTTTTGGAGCCGATGACTGGCCAAATCTTTGTCACTTCCACCTTTGGTGAGTGTCACTATGATAACTCTAAATGGACACAAAAGCCATACCTGCGTTTGCTGGATGCTTTTAAAACACATCTCTTGCACCTTCTTGCTGATCAGTAGCTTTCATAACGGTGTTAAGGAGGAGTAGAGAGATGCTGTAGCTTTTTTGAGTGAGCTTATTCTTTCATGAAGGCCTCTGCTCCTTATACAAACAGCTGTACCTACCCTTTTCTTGTGTTCTTCATACTTTGCTTTGTCCCATTTTAGCTGCAGATATTTGTTGCCACATGGGAGAATGGGCTGGTGGGCTCGATGCATCTTGCACAAAATAAAGCATCTCTGAATCGGGGCTTTAAAAACAACAACAACAAAAAGTATGAGTAATACCAGTTTGAGCCTTTCCGAAAGGAAAGCCCTGGAGACTGGTGGTATGTTTGTAGCCGGTCACGTGGGGGTTGTCATGGCATCGCTGCTCAGAAAAAGAATGAATAGCTGGCGGTAGCATTTCAAACAATACATTTAACGAATGGCAAACAAGAACTGAATGTTATAGCGATGCATACCAGAGAGTATTTTATTCATATATAAAATAGATTACCAATTATACTTCACTAGCCAGACCTCCCGCTGGTGAAGGAAAGGCAGTGGTGCAAGCTATTAATAATGCTCCGCGCACTGCCGTAAATACGCAATGGACGGTATAACAGGCTGTGTTTCCTGAGCCTTGAATTGAACGGCACGCCTCAGCAACGCTCCGAGCAAGCCCACAGTGGGAGGTGTCATCTTTTGCACTGCAGTAACTTGTTGAAAACTTTCTTTTTTTTTTCATGGATAAGTATGCGCTTTGTGAAAGCCACAGCAAATGTGCTCGTAGGGAAATAGTTCTAGGTTTTAATAGCCTTTTTTTCACCTTTCACAGGCTACGGTCAGCAGGGAGATGAATGGGCAAAAATGTTTTCTCAGGCTTACCCAAAAATGGAAAAGCTGGTTCTGCTCATTCAATCTCGGTTTGGCTGCCTCCAAAGCTGGGCTTCAGCTGACACAGTTCATTTGATGGTTCCATCCTTGTGGTGCAGAGCACATCGAAGCTGGGTCTGGCAGGCTGTCAAAGGACTCCGCTTTTGGCTTGTGCATTTTCTTGGTAAGGCCCGTAGTTCCTAAGGGGAAGACTTGAATTACAACTGGAAGCTCTCCTGGGTCTTTTAAAACAGGTAGGATACACACTATATGAAAGCACTGGGAAGTAAGGAAGGAACCTACGGCTGACAGTACCAAAATTTACTGACCAGAATGGGTCTGTACGAAGATGAACCCAGGGGGATATTCCATTTTAGCACAAGGCTGTTCGTGCAGGTTGTTCTTACACAGCATCTCATGTGGGTGCAGGAGAAAAGCTACACATCTCTCACACAACTACACAGCACAGATTCAGGGCTAGTGCTCTCTTGAATCTGCATCTTGATTAACTTTTGCTTTTCAGTAGCAGAGTAAGGTTGGATTTTTATTACAGTTGCTGTGAAATGGTGCTTGAGCAGCAGTAGCAGACATAAAATCAAACCAGCAATTTTGAGCTGTAAGGCAAACACTCTTATTTCCACAGAAATGATGGAAGGAATGGAAGAGTGGGTTTTTTCAGCTGCTTGGGTTCGTATTATTTTCCTGTTAATGTAACAGGAAGATGTGGAGGATGTCAGTGAAAAATAATAGAGTACAGAGTTGAAATGCACTTCTTCAAATATGTATCTAAATGTGCATACTAATACACTTGTATTTTGCTCTTGCACAAATAGAAAAGCTTAGGCCCTCATTTGTTTGGCAGGGCCTTGGCCTTGGTCTCTTAAGCTTGTAACGATCAGATAGGAAGGGCACCATTATACTGTCTTTTCACTGATTTTGATGAAGCCCTTAAAATATAAGGAAAACTAGCCTCTTACATTGATGGCCCAATAAGAAACTGAATACATGGCCCAATAAGAAATTGAAATTGCCTGGAATAGTTTCCCATCTGTTTCGAATTAAAGTTCGTGACGGAAAGGAAGTGGCTTTGAACTTCTCTGTGTTTGCCTGTTCTCTCTTTACCCACAGCAACTGTGGACAGTGCATTCGTTCTAACCTGGGGTTTCGGTGGGTTTCTGTTGTTGTGGCGTTTTGTTTTGAGGTAAGAAAAGCAAAACTCAAGTTTCAAAATTGGCTCTCTTTATGTTGAGCTACCTAAGGTCCAGCAGGTCCTTTCTGTCAGAAGATGGTGCTGGAAGACAGGAACAGCAGGTCCTACCTCTCTTTCTAATTCCACAGTCTAAATTTAGAGCACAACAGAGGATTCTTTAGAGTGGCCTTTCGCTGTTTAGTCAAAGCAGTCTCGTGAAGTATCTTTAACAATCTAAAGGACTGGACATAACCTCTACAAGATAGAACCGATATTTATGAAACTTTTATTCTTTTTACAACTTTATAAAGTGTCAGGCAAAGGGATTTCCATGTTACATGCAGAAAGACTTGGGTGTAACTTCTTGATAGCAAAAGGTACTTGCTGAAGGATAAATGGAAACTAAGTAGATAATGAACCTAAGATTTTTGCAAAACATGCATTTTCCACTATTTATCGACATACGTGTACATTCAGCTTTCACCCAAAGCAAAGAGAACTGTGTTTTCTGCAGCATAAAAGCAAGGTGGTCAATAACAGACTACTTTTTCAATGTGGCACTCTTGGAGTGCTGAGCTTCTTTGCTGAGCTCTCGGCACCTTATGGCTCTCATAGGTTTCTGGGTTTATCTTTTTAGTCTCTGTTTTGGTCTGATTTTTAAGCAAGCCTGTTCATATAATATATAGGGCTGTAAGCTCTGCGGGTATTATTGCTAGTAGGAATTTGAATCTTGAGTTACTTCCCCCTTGAACTATGTGGCAAGGTTAGTCAGTGAGTCGCTGCCCTTTCCTCTCCCACCATCTGTGCCAGGAGAACAGCTCGGGCTGGCTCAGGAGCTGCCAGCTACAGCAGCTGCTTGTGCTTACAGCCCAGTTACAGAATAAGTTAAGGAAGATGCTTCTTCTCCCACTGCACACCCCATATACATCATATTTTCAGAGGTACTGTTGCTCACCGTGACCAGAAGTGCCTTTTCTGTTTCCTTTTGCTGTGCACTTCGTATATACAGTAAGAAAATGTAAGAGGTTGAGTGTACATTTTCTAAAGCTTTAAAGGTTTTCTGTATGTGTGAGAAGGAAAATAAGCCTTGGGTTTTTTTTGTTGTTGACAACTTTCCTGGTTATTTTAAAGTTATGGCAATTTCTCACTTTATTCTATGAAGTGTTTTACTCTGACCGACTTTGAGCACGTGCACAGGCTGAACTGCAGGACTGAAGTCACTTGTGGGTGTGTTTAAGAATCAGGCCCAGTCTCCTTTCTTTCATTCCCTGTCCCTGGATGGGCGTTTGGAGATGCTGAGAGAAGCCAATTTTATTTTTTTGGTCAGTTCAGTACGTTACGTGATAGGATCCAACACTTTGACTTTGACCCTGCAAGCACACACCCTTATCATATAACTCACAGGCAAACCACCCGACTGAGGAGCTGCAGAGTCCATCTGTAGTCAGGGGGATAAAAAAAGCAACTGGAAAACCTGCTGGAGTGAGCGGGACCCGCTCTGTCTGTGCCTGCAGCATACCTAGCCGCGTCCATCTAAGGGCTGCCCGTAGTCACGCAGAGTCTGCCTTCGTGCACACGTGTGGGGCAGAGCAAACCCTGCTGGGGTGGCACAAGGGCTTGCTGCACTGGATGGTGCAAAGGGAGGGGGACGTGAGGGCTATGGCTCCCGCTGCGGTACAAAAGCAGATTTACCAGATGCTTCCTTTAGACTTGACCCTTTCTGGAAGCTTTGAGCAGGAATTAATTTTTGGCTGGGGAGAAAAAAAAAAAGGTTGTTTCCCACTTATTGTCTGAGAAATTGAGAGAAGGGAAAGGGGGTGGGAAGAGAGGAAGAGGAAGGGAAAAAACATTGCCATAATTATATGGAGTTTTATTTATCTCTACGTATGTTTATGTCTACATACACAATTTTAAATCTCTTGGACAATGTTTGGTAAGATCCAGGATTTCCTTGATCTACAGCAAAAATGCCAAGTAGACTAGTGCTGATAACTGATTTTCCTTGGTGGGTTTAGCATGGGAGGAGAGCACACAAGGAGAGAAGAGGGCTCTTGGGCAATTCACTGATCTGCATTGAGGTCAGTTTGCTTGTGTGGTCGTCCTTAGCTTTCTGCGGAAGGCTGGTCTTGGAGCTTGGGTGCCACGGAGTATGTGCACAGAGATGAGGCCTAGGCCCTGTCCCCCTGCCTTGCCCGAGGAGGGGAGCGCTTCCTGGGTAACCCCTGAAACCTCTGGAGAAGCTAACTGGGAGCAGGCTGTTGCTTCTCAAAAGCAAGGGCATAGCTGCAGGCCAGCAGGTCCTGGGATGAAGGGCTGGGTGAATTGGCCTGGCAGGCCCACCAGCTCCAAGGCCAGTGCCTGCATTCAGCCCTGTGCCCCCCGGACATAAATGTCACTGCAGCAACGGCTGCAGCAGAGATGGGAAGGTGTCTGCTGTGGGCAGGCTGGGGGTGTTGCTCTTTCTTTCTCTGGCGTTTTTTTAATTTGTGGGTCTTTGCATCGAACCCTTGGCAGGCTTTACCAAACCTCAGCCTACTTGTCAGCATGAGGCATTGCTAAATTTGTGGCTGGAATGAGTGCAACTTGCCAGCGCAGGCAAAGCCCACGTTGCAAGAAGAGAGGTGGTAGCCTAAAGGAGGCACTGAGGGGATAATGGCAGAGAGGGGCCTGAAACGTGGCTAGCTCGGATCCCTGAAGAACAGAAAAAGGACTGTGAAGCAGCAAAGGCTTTTGGCTAAAAGCAAATGCAAGCAGAAACTGTTTTGTGTGTTGGTAGGTGGGTGCAGGGTGTTGCATACGCGTTAAGGCGATGGGCTGTGGTTAGTGTTCCCCATCTGGATGCTGTACGCTGCGGGGGGACGTGGGTGCCTCTGCCTAGCGGTGTGTGCCTCGGGGGGCCGGGTCCTTCTGCTCTGCCGGAGGCATGTGACAGAAGATGCCAATGTTAATTCTTGCTAACATGTTGCTTCCTGGTTTCAGTTTGTTATATTGCTTCTTCCTGCTATAAACATCTGATTGCTTTATAAAGGTTAAAACAAGATAGTGGAGAAAATGAAGAATTAACTATAATTGTACTCATAGAATCACAGAACGGTTTGGGTTGGAAGGGACCTCAAAGACCATCCAGTTCCAACCCCCCTGCCATGGGCAGGGACACCTTCCACTAGACCAGGTTGCTCAAAGCCTCATCCAGCCTGGCCTTGAACACTTCCAGGGATGGGGCATCCACAGCTTCTCTGGACATATTAGGTCTTTGGATGTGTCTTTTCTTTCTCCCTTTCTCCACTCCATCCCACAGACCTGGATAACCTTCAAAAATCTATTGTGTCCCAATTTTCATTTTTTATTCTCCTTCTTTGACCTCAGAAATGAAAGGTACTCAGAGGAAGGCACTGTTTCCCTGAAGGCAAGCACTATCTCAACATGAACCCTGGGCTCTTCTTCTAAACCTGTTGTGCACAGTCGGCTGCTTATGCTATGGGTTGTTTGGAAAAAAAAAGGAAAGTTCTGATACTCTAATCTAGTTGTACTTGTCTCTCTCTACCCACTGTCCGGGGAGACCTGCCAACTGCAAAATTACACCAATACAATTAGTCCCAACATTGGCCAGCAAGATGCAATAAGCCAGCGCGCTGGTAAGAGCTGCTAGTCTTACCTGTGCGTCCTGCTGCTCTTCAGCCTGTTCCACACAAGCGAGAGAGGAAAGTGAGTGTTGCAATGATGCCTTTGGATTTACCCTCTGGCTTACTTGGATTACTTGCTCTGTTTTGCTGGCACTGAGGCAGCAAGTTACGAGGTTCGGGCGCTGTGAAAAATGCCTCGTCCGAACTCTCTTGCCTTTTTTTTTTTGAGTAAGAAAGAGTAGATGTCTTGGACGGGCAGGTTTTGTTCTCCTTGAGGGTTTATGGGCCATGATAAAGCCAGAATGGTCAATCTCTTCAAATGAGGCTCAAAGGCGGTGCTATACTCTGCTGGGTAGAGGAAGAAATCCTTTGCGAGGAAGGCACGGGGGCGCCTGCAGCCGTGCCATTCCCAGCAGAGTGGCGAGAGCACCGTGCCCATTTGAGATGGGATTGGCTGGCCGCATCGGCTTCAAATGATACATCTTGCCTTCTGGTCCAACACAGACAGGTAACGGTATTGTCAACAGCAAATCAGATTTCTGTTTGCTTAAACAACACCAAACACAGCTTCTCTGTGAATGTACGTAAATACCCCCATGTGCAAAGTAAACTCTCCCAGTGGGTGCAAGAGGAATAAGATCCTGAGTGCCAGGAGCATCTTTGGCCTGCGACATTTGTGCTTGTTTGACGAGCGACCAGGCCTTCTGTCTGTAAAACTGAGTTGAGGCATCGCAGCTATTTCCAGCAGGTGGCAGATGATAATCATGCTATTAACCAAATCTGGGTACAAACCATGTGTTTTCCAGACTGTTTATTCAGACGTCGACTTAAATATACACATTATATAGTGGCTATAAATGTGTTTCCAACAGCAATAAAATAAGATTGCATAATTGGAGCCGATTAGCCGTTCCATGATAATATGTAATTAAATACTTGGGAATCAAGTGTGGCAGGTTTGGTTTTTTTTTTTTTTTTAAATTCAGCTTTGATTTTTTTCTCTCCCAGATCAGAGAAATTACTTCTATTCCAAAAAAAAACCCAAAACCAAACCTCCAAATAACCATCTGGCTAATTGTGTTTCATGCTAAAAGATTATCTTTGCTCATGTACTGTGATGGGAGAGAGCTCCTCCATGCAGCCACTCCTGGCTAATTAGCTGATGCTTTAAAGAATTGCGTGCTATAAAATCAGTGCCAAATTGTGCCACATCGCCCTTCCTAGGTAGCACCTCGCCGGCAGAGCTGCTCTGCCTGAGTGGTACTACTGGCTGAGGGAGAGGGTTTTTTTCTCAGGCTAGCAGTCCCTAATGAGGACTGGATTTTGCTCCTGTTAGTAGTTACTCACACACATGAGTAATCCTAGTGCATTCAATGGGAGCTATTCACCACACAGAGAGCGGGCGGCATGCGCAAGCTGACCTGCCAGCCTCGGCTTCAGTGGGATTTTTGAGCAACTGGAAGACCACAGGATCTGGCCCGTAGTAAATGCGTGACTACACGGAAAAGTCTGTTCAAGGTCTGTGGCCGCATGTGGGATAGTTGTGTCACTCAGGGCTGGTTGTGGATGAATTATGCAGAGCTGCTCAAAGTCAGTGTAAACTTCACAGCATCTGGCATATCGACCTTGCTTACAGCACAAAACCGGGAGGTATCTGGGGGGCAAAGGAGTGTTTGTTTTATGGGTGGTTTTGGGTAGGTGTTGGTAGTACAATCCCAGCGGCTTCCTTCTGGGGTCTGTACAACCCCCCCGAGGTGGCTCTGAGGGAGAAGATGGGGGAAGAGCCCTCCTCCTTGCAGTCCCCTTGGAAGAGATACTACAGGTGCTGCTAAACTGAGAGGGGGTTAAAGCTTTGCCTCGGAGTTGGAGAGTAAGGATGGGGAGTCCTGTGTTGAAAAATTAATTCTCACAAAGAACAGAGGAGACTGCAGATGAGCTGATGACATCAAAGAAGATGTGAAAGTGATGATTACGGCTGCCAATGTGCACTGACTCGTGGAATGTGGGTGTTTATATGCCTGCTTGCATAACCACGTATTTATTGTGAACAGCAGTGCCCGGTATTTTAAAAAGAAGTAGACGGTCCCATTGCTGCTCAGTTTTTCTTTCTCAAGATTATTTGCTGTTTTCACTTAGTTACAGCAGTTCCACAGAAGGCTTATGTGGGAGAGATGAGAATGGATGCATACTTAATAAACTGCAGTAAAATTCCCACGTTTCATTGTTGTACATAATCGCTGGTTTGGGTTTGTTTTTTTTTCCCTGTAAGATCTTAATACAGTTTTACTACATTATAATCTTTTATGGAAGGATAAAGGGATTTGTTCCTTAATAGGAAAGCAAAGTTTATAGGCTCAAGTAAAGCAGATATGACCCAGAACACAATGCTTCTACGAGTTTAATCAGAAGGTATTTCATGTTGGTAAACTTCATCGGAATCCTGAACGTTCTGTGCTTGCTGCTGAAATGGCTTGGATTTTAACATAGCTGCATTTTTTAGGAGGATACTAGACTGGCACATTTTTAGAAGTGATGAACCAGAATTAAAAGAGCAAAGTGTTCCATTTTTTCAAGAAAAAAGACTAAAAAAACATATAACGTGAAAATGAGTTGTATTGTCTCAGCTATTGTAACAACCAGTTCTCACTGGCCCCTTTTTCCTGTAATTAAAGCCATTTTTCATATCCCCCCCCCCCGCCTCTTCCTGGCCCAGTGTTACAACAACAACCAGCAAAAATAGGAGATTTTTGGAAAAGGCAGATGGTAAGAGCAACAGGTAGACATGGTGTTCTTCCTGTATTCAGGGGTCACAGTGGAGATCTTGGCTTTCTCTAGGTGTAGTAACTGCAGTGCAAGCCCCACTTTTCCTGCTTCTGATGCACAGATCTATTTTTATCCGGTGTGTGAGGGCACCGTGCATGTATATACTGGTACAGACAGAGTTCAGTAACAGCCGTCTCATTCTTTCCCATGTTTCTCCTTCCATTAAATGTCACTTGGGTATTTTTGTGAAATCTCTTCTTTCTAGTCATTGTTGCTGACTTTTTGCTAATTAGAACCTTCTTGTCATCGTTCTCTTCCTTTCCTTATTCCCTTTAGTGTAATGGCCAAAGTGTTTCTCTGCCAGGCTAATCATACAAGTGATTTCATTCCTGTTTCTTCATTCTTCTGTAGCTATGCCAGATGCAAACTTTTAGCCTTTGGAGCCACAGGTAATCACTGACTCTTTCTTAATTTCCTATTTACACGGCATATTTCTGCCATAGTACGCTCTGCATGGAGACTGGGGGAAGGACTGCTGCCCTTTCCTGGCCAGTAGCTTGGTTCTAGGACTTCAGAAGCTAAATAAAAGACTGCTTTTACTGTCTTCCTGTGAAAGGAAGGTATCACTGCAAGGGCTGAATTTAACAGTCAGGGAGTAAGGTTCAGAGGCACTACCAAAACCATCTTTGCTTCTCCATTCACTTTGCCAGGGATAAATGTTTATTGGGTCACCCTAGATGGAGCGGTCATACCATGCCGCATCTCTATGTGGATAGTAGCTGCCTTTGGGCCTGGTACAGATATTATTAGTTGAAACTATCTCTGTCTTCCTAAAATCCCATCACAGTATCTTGCTTAGTCATCAGATGGGTAGTTTTACTTTGTGTTACAGTGGTATTTCCTTAGATTTGTCTTAAGGATGTTGTTCCTTCACATAAATATAGGTAGTAGCTTTGTGCTACCCAGGGGATAGTGGGTTCATATTTTGTCAGTTCCTTGCATAATGCAAAAGGAGATTAGAAAGCTTCTTATATTCTGTTTCCTCCCGAGAGAAGGCTATCATGTAGATCAAGAGAGGAAATTATTTCCTTGCTTGGCACAAATGAGTCACAGAAAATGACCTTCTTTGTAGTCTAATTTAGACCCAAGAATCCTCTGAAGAGCTGATCATATAAACCCATATGGCTCGGATGAAGAAAGTTGGAAAAGATATTGTCATTAACAGAGTCATCCACATCTTAAAAAGCAGCATTTCACTTTGCCTAGATTTTTTTGATCAGACTGCTAGCAGCTGCAGACCTCATGTTGCCTGCGCGTATTATCTGTAACACGCACACACACACGCCTGTGATATGCTGCTGCTGAGGTTTCATTTCAACAATGGAGATATTGAAAACGCAATGCACATTCTTTGGCTGTTTCTTACAATGCATTTAACATCTTTAAAAATACATATTCATGTGAGTTTTGAAACACTGCTTTCATTTACATTGTTGGACCGTACGGCACGTAGATTTGGAGGCAGATGTTTATTACAGAGGAAGCACAAAGCTTTTAGCCTCATGTCAAGAAAATAAGAGGCAACAGAAAATAAACCAGCACACTGATACACAAAAGCAATGCCAAAGAGCTTCAGCAGAAAAGGGCTGGTGGGAAAAGAGGAGAGTAGCTGGACAGCACAACCAGCCGCAAGTAGCGATCTGTAGGTTCTCATGTGAGGAAGCTCGATCATTCCACGGTCAAGAATGTAAGAAGATGCCAGCTTTTTTTTTTCTTAGCTGTAAGGATTTTTTTTTTATTACTAGGATCTTTTTTTTCTTGGTTTGGTGTTTTGTTTTTAACATTGGTCTGTTCTGATTGTTGGTAACTGATTCTGTAGGCATCTTGGTAGGGTTTTGCATGCATAAGTGCAGAAGTTGGTTTTAAAGGAAAGGCTGGGCTTATGGTTGAATTTTGCCACAGCCTTCCTGGACATATCCGTGCTCTTGATAAAGCTAGACCGCCCTGAAAAGCAGTCTGGAGGTCTAGCCGTGGGTAAGCATGCCCTCCTAAAGCTGCCCGGAATGCTGCTGTGCCCCAGTCCCACCTTTGGATCGGGATGCTTTCTGCTTGGGTTGCTTTTATAATCTCGGGCAAGGAATTTCAAAGTGGCATGGCTTATGGGCCTCTTGTTTTTCATAATATACAAATGGGAGTCGTGACAGTTTGTTTTGGTTTTTTTTTTTTTTAACCAACAAACACAGTGCACCACACACACTCGTGGGCACCAGTGCTAGCACAGGGAGAAGTTGCAAGCAAGACCAAGCAAGACCTGAGGTTAGGATGTGGGGGGCAGCCCTCACCTTAGATTAACAGAGTGAATTTATGGTGGGTCAGATGAAATGAGATTTAAGAGTGCTGGGTTCTGACTGCAGATTTGGGTGTGCAAAAAGGGCTGGGGCATTTATGGACAGCCTGGTTTTGAGAATGTATAATAACTGGGTTTTAGGTTGATATCTTATTTTGTTTCCTGGACATTATGGGGGTGGAAGTGCTGTGACTGTCTGAAAGAACACAATTGCAAATTGGGAAGGATAGTCTGTCAAGTATTTGCCAAGAATAACTTTTACAGCAGCAAATGCTGGGAAGAGAATTGGTAAATCGGTATTTTTCTTAATGACTATTTTGGGGTCAACTTTCTGCAGATGAGAAAAGCTTCAGATGGGGAAATGAGGTCACCTGAAGTCTTTATGTACCAAAGGCAGGTGCAGACAACAGAGACAAGTAAAATATTTTACCTGAGGTGTCTGTAGTATTTAGGGCATGGAAGCAGTATTCTCCCTGATGCTGTTCGGGAAAATGTATTGGTTTGCAGTATCAGTGTGTAGAAGAAGTGTATTTGGTTACTGAATCACCACAAGTACAAAGACAACATGTTTATATAGAGATCTATAAGCTCATTTTGTGAGCTCGTTTGGGGTCAACTTAGAGGGATTCCAACAGGATCCATTTTCCTTTGCTTACAGGTAAACTTTATCCACTTGCTTATAGCTGAAAGTCCTTGTTTCTGTCTGTGTACAGCATTGTGTGTAACAGTTGTTTGCCATTCTTCTTCAGTGAGATGACTCTGACGGCCTGTACTTACTTCGTGCAAGCACGTTCAAGGTGTGTGCATGTGTGGTGAAGGAGCAAAGGCAACGGCCGTGGAATATTGCTTTTTATCTGTGAACATGTGGAGCATATTAAAACAGACCTGTACAACATGCATACTCCACAACTGTTTGTTTTCCACATCCAGCATCTGAAAGGAAACAACAGGTTGGACAGTCTGAGTCAATGTCCTTCCTCAAATGTGAGCTACACGATCAGCATTCCTGTAGCTTCTGTTCAGGCTGTTTGTGTTGCCTCTGGTCCAGCTGGAAGGTGAGACAAAAACAGGGGAGCCAGGAGCATCGTGACAGGTGAAATGGGGGCTATGGTGCAGCAGATGCTAAAGGCTGTTAGGACAGGGAGCCCTGAAGGTCTCGGGGACATGCAAAGGAGCAGTGGGCTGAAGAGCTGAAGTATTGTGGTGAGCTGGGAGCAGCACGGCGAAGAGACGGCACATGGTAGGTGGAACGGGGATAATATAATCAGTTTACAGAGGGCACTGGGCATATTGCAGCAAGAAGGGAAATACAGCATGGATGTTGGTAAATGGAAGCCTGTGCTTTACAAAATCCCTTCAGAGTCTTGTGCTATAAAAGTATTTGTATCAAATTACATATATCACTTGGCTATGCAGAAAAGGAGAACACACTAAGTCAAGCAGCTCCTTAAGATAACTTACTGCTTCCTGGTCTTGGCTGTGAGCTTGCCAGTTTCCCTCACAGTTAGGTCCATACCTGCGTTGGAAAACACAGATGCCACAGGCTTTCCTACAAGCTGACTTCCACTGCATTGTAGCTCCTTCCCGAGATTTCATTTGCTCTTACATATTTAAATATCTCACTTTTTTTTTTTTTGTTTTGTAACTAAAGAGAATTCATTGCGGGTTGTGCCTGCCACGATTCAAGCAACGATGGACTGCCCAACTGCACTCTTCGAGCTTGCCTGGACAACTTCTTGCCTACAGATTTCACACCGCCTGTGACTGACTTAGGATTTGCCCTCTGATTTTTCTTGCTGTCCTTTAGTAGTTTGGTTCTTTTAATACTAGCTTCTTAACGTATGTATGGATTGTTTGCTGGCGTTTCTCTCACTTTGGAAATTCATAGCTGGAGTGGGAAAGCATTTGATGGTGCAGGGGTTTTTTCCCCTGTTTTTCTATCTAGTTGCTGCAGGGTTGAGAAGGGGCGTTTTGCTGTGCTTCTCGGACATGCTGGGCTGTGATGTGCCCGGGCTGTTCTGCGTAGGGGCGCTCAAAGCCTCCTCGGTGGGGCTGTCATGGTCGGCACGAAAAGGCAATTTGTGTCCTTTCACTTGCTGAAATAACGTGATCCGTAGACCTCTGCGGAACGCTGTGCTCTGCTGTGGCGAGGAAGGGGTGTTTCCATGACTGACTTTGAAAGACCCCAGGTTTGGCACCGGACACTGACACGGGTCCTGTTTCTTGGGGTTTTTAACGTGTAATCCTGCGAGTGTGAAATCCGAATTCCCTGCTCTTCCCGCGCAGCCAGGCAGAGC
>NW_010240109.1:537-860 GCF_000690775.1 Eurypyga helias | reverse complement strand
GCGGATTGCTCTGGCTCGCGCTGAGTGAATGAACTGGCGATTCGCGAAGTTGCAGAGAGCCCCTCCGCCCCCTTTTTTGCATCCTTCTCTCTCCCCTTTGCACTGCTCCGCAGATGACAAAAGGAGTAAACTTCCTCTACTTTTGCTGGCATATCAGGAGAGCTTTCTGGGGAGATTACGCTATCAAAGCCTCGCATCTGCCCACAGTTCCTGTGCTGTTGTGAGCCCTCGGCGCGGTCTGGGGAGCGCAGGCGGGGGCTATGTGCCGGGGCGCAGAGGTGCTTCGCATCCCCGCGTCCCTCGCCCTCGCCGGTGTGTGTCGG
>NW_010240109.1:0-299 GCF_000690775.1 Eurypyga helias | reverse complement strand
TTTTTTTTTTTTTGGTTTAGTTTCAGGTCTTGGGAGAACCTCTCTTCTTCCCCTTGGCGGAAATACCCATAAAACCTGTCTCTAAAACCACTGCCCGACGCAGGGATCAGCAAGAAGAAAGCCGTAATGCCAGGAATGGTCAGTAAAAACCCTGACCTCGAGTTCGACTCTTTGCAGCCCTGTTTCTACCCGGACGAAGATGATTTTTATTTGTGCGGGCCGGACTCCGCTCCCCCCGGGGAGGACATCTGGAAAAAGTTTGAGCTGCTGCCCCCCCCTCCCCTGTCTCCCAGCCGGGC
>NW_010240108.1:0-23688 GCF_000690775.1 Eurypyga helias | reverse complement strand
AAGTGAAAAAAAAAAAAAAAGAGCATTCAGACCATTCTCAGTCTTGCGAAGAGATCTGGGGTCCTGTGGGGAAGTGTCTGACAAGGCTGCGGACCCCGGAGCTGCGCCTATTCCAGCACCACAGCAGCGTTCGCACAAACGCACGCTGAGAGCGCAAAGGGAAAATGATGAGAAACACAGGTGCATGCATGTCAAGCAGTCCTCCTAGGTACAAAAAAGGCCACCTTTGCCAGTAAATACATCAACAAGACTTCACCAGCTAATGGCAAAGGATGTGGGCATTTGGATAAAATATGAAACCACCGCCCCCACTGCAGATAAAAATCTCTCAGCCTAGGTAGGGGCAGAAAAATAGATCTCACCTCTTAGGAGTCGTTCACTAATTACTGCCTCCTCCAAAACTTCCTTTTTTTCATGACTAATTATTTACCCAGCCACCCTAATTTTAAGTTTCTTTGTGTAGATTCTGCTGGCACAAAGCAGTGAAGTAGAAAAAACTTACGAAAACCAGCTGACACTGATTATTAAAAGTAATTATAAGAAAATTGCTCAGCATCTTTACAACATTCAAGCCAAGTCCTGCCCCTGAATCAAACTCCTTATGTGTGCCCTGATGGGACAGAATTTGTGGTAGCAACCTTCCTGGACAATATAGAGCAGTCAGGTCAGAGGGTCTGGGTAAAAGGTGTGTGCTGAAAATGGAGCCTACCCCTCAAGCCCCAGCTCAGGAAAAGTCCAGGAGGAGATCCCTGGCTTCTCAGGCAGTCATGTACACCTGTCCAAAGTGAGAAAGCCAAGGGCACACACAGTGCTACCCAATAGCTGGAACAGTACTTTGCATCTGTTTTGTTTGCACAGGACCACAGAGAACTCACTCTTCTCTGAACCAGCTGCAGAGGAAAACAAGGCTCTAAACCAAGCAAACACCAACCTGCTCTTCCCCCGGTGCGACCTCACTCCCATGGCCTCACTCCCATGGCTCTGCAGCCTGTCTGCACTGCAGCCGTGGCCACCTTTCTGGGATGCTCACCTGCCTGCGGGGAGGCCCGGACAGCAGGAAGCCACCCCATGACAGGCTGCCATCAACACCGGAGCCATGACAGCTTGGCTGCTGCTTCAGCTGGCAGTCAGGTGCCTGCTAACACAGAGATGCCCACCAATGCCATCGTTTCCCCTTTACAGGGAGTAATGGAAAGCACCTCGAGGTCTTTTCTGTTCCTTTCTCTCTCTTCTCAAAAATAACCAGGAGAGCACGTGTCTGGTGGCTCCTTCACGAAGCTCCTATGCACACCCACCCCCTTCCATGGTGCACTCACTAATCTACGCTGCTCCTTCCCCAGGGAGTAAGCCCCTGCTCTGCAGCCAGGTCACTCAGCCCAAACTCCTCCATGCCTCGAGTGAGGAGGTTTGGCATGGCACATGAAGCTCGTTGCCATCTAAGGTCATCCAGCCACCCTTTTGGCTACCATGGAGGAGGGCCAGGGGCAGTGCGGTGGTGATTACCTGCTGGAAAGTAGCCTGCAGTAACGTGCAGATCAGCAGAAATAGGAGCAGGTCGACGCTTGACTGCACAGCCCGAGCAGGGCGTGATGTGCAGACACACCAATAAAATGCAGTGAGTTGGCCGGGGATCTCAGCACCATCCAGCCTTTTGCCGCTGAGCTGGCCACTTTCTGCAGCCGATACTCCCGAGGACAGGGCTCTGCCCCCACCCCTCCTCTCCTCCAGCCTGGCAGGGGAGGAGGACTTCTGTGCGAGGCAGGGAGCTGCACCCTGCTTTCCCCCTCTGCAGCACACTGCTTCCAATCACACCCTTGCTGGAGGCCAACCTCATGTTCCCCGCTGAGCGCCATGAATCTGCAGGATCGAGGCCAATAATACTGCGGTTATTTGTAATAATGACACTGGGAAGAACGGAGGGGGAAAAAAATCTAAAATGGATTAACAAAGTATGTACGGCTGGTCTGTACACGGCTCATGTCCACTGTCTTGCATCAGTCAGTGGTGCGAACAATATGTTCCTTTTATCCTCCCTGGTCCCCCTCATAATCCTGTCATTGTGTCTCAGTCCCGACCCGTAACTTCTCCTCCCTCCCCTCCATGACTGCGCTCCCAGAGCAGGGAGGGGAAGCTCCCACATCTGTGGTTATTGTATGGTGTGGAAAAGAAGGAACTCTTCAAACTTGCAGCATCTCAGAAACGTCAAGCCTGTTTTGAGGCACTAACCAAACCTTGCCACCTCTCCACTGAGCAGGTCGCTGTTGTTAACTCCCATTAGACAGAGAAGGGGGTGTCAGTCAGGCAAGTTGAATCTTCTTTTCCCCAAGGTCACACAAAAAAGTAACTGGAGGAAGCAGGGGAAGTGCGTGGATTTTGTGTGGCTCCCAGTCCTGTGCTCTAGCCACACAGTCAACTTTTCCCTTTTTCTTGCCCTCTCAGCTTGCCACAACCTAATGCTGGAGGGTAGAAGATCCCAAATGACATAAACTTACCCACAAAATATTCATGTGTGAATCTCCAGCCACAGACACATTCATTTGCTTTGTGTAAGAAACTCTTTTAGCCCAAGTCCATCATGCTGTGCTTCTGACAGAACTTAAAAGTAAGGCTGTGTCATATCCGTGTGGTATGCAGGCAACCTTAGGATAACGGCCTTGGGGCAAGACATACACATGCCCTGGAGAGACGTACTCATCAAGTCTTAAACAACTGCAGGGAATTTCTACTCACATCAGTGAATCCAGGACTTTGTATGCAGGCTCTACACCAAATCCTTCATCCATGCAGGCTCTGATACGCCACTGGGTTTCTCTTTTCCTTCCCTCTGCTTTCCAGCTACTTAAAGGAATTTTAAAGGGATGCTTCTCAAAGATGCACCAAAGGTACTGAAGATCTTACCAGGTAGCTCAGCGTACACAAACCTCATGTACTTTCTGCCAGCATCTCTGTACCTACACTGTTTCAGAAACATTCACTTGTCCAACACGATGCAACGTGATTGCAAACAGCTTTACAGATTCTGGAATAACATCAACTGCCCTCCTGCATCGTGTGAAGCTGGTGACCAACGCATCTGCACAGATCTACTCCTGCCTTTTTTGTGCCTTGCTGTATTTACTCATGCACCCACAGCTCTTTCTAAAAGAAACTTGATTCTTACTTTCACGGCTGTGTTAACATGACACCAAAACCTGCTCCTCCGGCAGTTTGCGGGGGGATGTGGATGTCATGCTGACACTTCCAGGGCTTGATCTGACAGCAAAGAAGGGTTGCAAAAAAAACCCACCTCTGGTTTCAATGGGCTCAGCTGGGAGGAGAAAACTCTCCTGCTTTCAAACACATGAACCCTCACGCATTCAATGGAGACTTGGGGGCAGGGGAAACATCAGCTGATAGGGGTAGGAAGATGGCAAAGGTTTTTATGCTTTATACCATCAGAAGACTTTGCCTTGCACCTCCTTCTTTCCCCACAGCCTCTGAACTCTGAGTCGGGCCTAACCTTTCAAACTGTAAGCAGCACTGGGTTATGCTGTCTCACAGCAGACATTTCAAAACCTAAGGTGGACTGCTGCCCTCTATTACCATCCCTGCATTCACCTGCCAGCAGGCCCAGGCACAGCAGACAGAGGGGTTTGTCTCCTTTTGTCACCATATGCATGCTTTTAGGGCACACAATGACAATCAGGACAAAAACACCACTGGGATTTCATTGTATTGTGCCGATGCAATGTAATTTGGCAGCACACAGAGAATGCAGCAGAAAAACAGCAGGGAAGACAGTGATGGGAAACCACACACTCAGGCTGCAGGAGTCAGGAGTCAGCTTATGTACGGTCCGGAAAGCCAAGTGTAAGTGGGACACGTACATGTGTACGCGCATGCACATGCACACGGACGGACATGTAGTCTTACAGGAGTAAGTCAGGAGGTGCAGAAAGCATTTAAACACAGCCACAAATGTAGAGATCAGTATCTTACCTCTCAGCCCCCTCAGAAAGAAGGGACACTTGGACAGCAGCTGCCGTAACTCTATGCAACCGCTCCTTTGCTACCCTGAACTGGGCGTTCCTGGCAGAAACATGGTGCTGGCAGAGCACATGCAGGCACCAAAATGGCTAAGAAGAGGTCAAACCCAGTTCTCCTGTGAGACAGTGTGGCTAGAATTCTTGATTACTGCACGGGTTGCAATTATTTCTCATCTCCAAGGAAAAGGAAACATCTCTGGGGAGCCAAAAGCAAGGGAAAGGGAGAAGAGGAGCATGGGAAATCACTGCAGGGGGGTTTATAGGTAAGGCATCCAAAGGGAAGATCACATGGTGAGGCTAAGGAGGTGAAAACCAGAATGGGTGACATTTGCAACAGTAACGAATAAATTGGTGGGTTCTGTTTCTCATACCAGATACTATCTTTGTCATGAGGAAGAGGCGATACCATTTTAATTGCTTGCACTGAGTTTGGGAGACAGCTGTGCAAGACAAACACTTTTCCATGTTAGTTTTACCTTGGGTCACCATGTTTTCCCCAAAACACGTGTTATGGCTGTGCATACAGATGCCATACCCTGTGTCCCCAGTGAATAAAACAAAAAAGTGCTCATTCCTTTCTTAAATAAAGGAGGAAAAAAAAAAAAAAAGAAACAATATTTTCATTTTCACACTAGCAGCAAGCAGCAGGCGAGGAATCAAGAGGTGCTAAGAGATGCAAGCACGTCCTTTCCAACAGATACCTTCTTCTTTGCCAGCAATAAGTCCTGGTAAGCATTCGAACGAAGGAAGCGTGCATAGCTGTCACTCTTCATCAGCTTGTAAATGTGCTCCTGTGGGACGGGAGGAAATGAGAGACAGAGAGTTGTTATCAAACCTCATTTAGACATCACAGGGATTTAAAACACAGTGAATTAGAAGGAAGAGAGACTGATCAAAGTTCTAATTAAGTCTGCTATTATTGATTATCCGTGTTGTGGTAGCGTACAGGAGGTCCATCCTGGGGCAGGACCCTGCTGTGCCCAGGGCTGTACGAACACAAAACAAAGACATGGCCCTCACCCCAAAGACTGCACACATTATTCAGTAATCAGTGTTATTCGGCAAAGACTGCAGCTCTCTCAAGTCCCCAGATTATAAGCAGGTGCCTAGCCAGGCTGAAACTACTGGGATGTCTCAAGAAGGAAGAAATAAACACCAGAAATTGTGCCATAGATTAGGTTTCATTTTACCACTCACAGATACTTAAACTATCGCCCAGCACTCCCCTCCTGTTCACGGAGGGGAACCGATACTTGGCCACATTTCATCTCCACTTAAGACACGTACTTAAATCAAGCCAACCTGTTTACAGCCTGAAAAAGCCTGTAACTCCGGTGACTATGCAGGGGAGGCTGTATGACCAGCTCAGATGTGGATGGCTACATCATATGTGTAAGGTTATGTCAGGTGAGCCACTCCCATAGAGCTTTCTTTTTCCTCCCGGCAAGTCAAACTACTGCTACCAGTTTGCTATGAGATCACTTACTATGTGCGTCGTCAAACGTACCAAGTGGCGTTTTATTGCAGCAAAACTGCATGCCTGCCCTTTCCCATCTTCTTCCTGCTGAGAATCCCTTAACGCAGTCAGCTCTTCTTGTCCTAATTATCCCTGGATTTGTAATAGATATTATCCCAAATGCCAAGAAAATCAAATCAAAATACTTTGACCAAATAATGACTGAGAACACACTAAAAGAACTCAAGAGAAAAATAGGCACCCTGGACATTTCTCTTAGACTTTGCCCAAGGAAGCACTTTTATAGAGTTAATGAGCAATTTTATCTATCCTGATTTATACAACGTGAAGTATTCTCTCCTGCCCTAAAGCCATTGCACATGAAACTTTAGAAGAGCCAAACCAGACTGAAGTCGCATAGCTTATTTCACAGTGTTAACAAGCCAAGCAGAATTCCCTTATCTCCACCATCATGGGTAATTAGTGATGACCTGTCTATACACATAAGAACTGCTTAATTCAGCTTTCTTGCACTATTTGGTGTAGTCCTAAGAGGGGCATAACTGCCACTGGTTTTCCTACGACACAGCATAAATGTATCCTTTGAGCTACAACCTGGTGTGGAACAATTTTTACTGGTTAATTTCCATAACTGCTTTTAGACCTGACAAATTCTCATTTGTGTAGCACTGTCTACCCGAAGGATAGAGCAAGATTTTGCAATCGAAATGCTCGTATAAAGCCATTTAGCAACTGTCACTCCTTCCTTGCTGCAGAAAAACACAAGGGAGGGCACAGCTTCATGCTTCTCACCTACAGCATTGCCATGAGATTTCACATCCAGCTGTGGGACATTTGTTCTATTTATTCAGGGCAGAATGAGCCACGTAGGCAATAAGACAAGAAGAAGGAAAATAATGCACGCCATGGATAAAGGATCCTATTTCTCTGGTGTGAATAAGGATTTTCAACATCATCTCTCTCTCAAATACTTCAACTAGCAGAAACTCTGTATCCAGTTGATTTGAATCCAACCTTATTGTAAGCAGTTCACCTGCATCGTTACCTCTTAAGGTTCCTCAAGGAGACTATGTCCTCCTAATGAGTTCTTCATAATTACCTGGGGAAAAAAACACCTAACTACATACCTAAAAGTCTTTTTCCTTCCTTTTCCAGAGCCATAAGGAGACTGACGAGTAAGTGGGGGGACTACCTTGTAGCCTATCAATAGTAAAGGGACTGAGTGGTCTCCAGAGCCTCCCTCCTGTTAATGGTCCTCCCTTGCAGCACCCAGTACGTGCAGGGTGCTGGTGGGAGGGGATGCTGAGGCAGGCAGGAAGGTGCTGTGGGGCTGAGGTTAAGGTGGTGGGTGACAGGGGTATTTTGATAGATATATGATTAATGTGAGACCCCACCTGGAGTACTGCATCCAGCTGTGGAGCCCTCAACATCAGAAGGATATTGACCAGTTGGAGCAAGTCCAGAGGAGGCCACGAAGATGCTCAGAGGGCTGGAGCACCTCTGCTATGGGGACAGGCTGAGAGAGTTGGGCTTGTTCAGCCTGGAGAAGAGAAGGCTCCGGGAAGACCTTACAGCCCCTTCCAGTACCTAAAGGGGCCTACAAGGAAGCCGGGAGGGGCCTTTTTACAAGGGCCTGTAGTGACAGGACAAGGGGTAATGGGTTTAAATTGAAATCAGGGAGGTTTAGATTGGATGTAACAAAGAAATTCTTCACAGAGAGAGGGGTGAAGCACTGGAACAGGTTGCTCAGGGAAGTTCTGGATGTCCCATCCTTGGAAGTGTTCAAGGCCAGACTAGATGAGGCTTTGAGCAACCTGGTCTAGTGGAAGGTGTCCCTGCCCATGGCGGGGGGGTTGGAACGGTATGGTCGGTAAGGTCCCTTCCAACCCAAACCATTCTATGATTCTATGATTAATTTATTTTTACTGCCTTTGGACTCCAAATGGTTTCTTTACCTGTTGTCAGACAACTGGGTCTCCTCTGACAAACAGGGAAAACATTTTCAGAGAGTAATAGTTTCCACTGCCACACAGTCGGCTCACATGAGCTCTGTGCAGGCCAAGGAGAGCACACCAGGCTGGCCATGCAACCCTCCAGCACGCCAGCAACAATCATTCTTGTTCACGTCAAAATGACTTCATGCATTTGAACTTAAAACAGTATAAATTCAATATCTGGCTGTGGGAAAGGGGAAAAATGACTTCAATCCAGCGATGAAATAAACCACAAGCTGACTTCTTAACTGAAGCCCTTCCCTGAAAAGCAGGACTATTGCACAGCCACAGCCCAACTGCCACTGCGGTTAGCTAATTGATATGAAGCATATTCCCTGCTTTTCACATCTTGGACTCACTGAACAGCAACACTGCTACCTTTCAGCTGTTCACCAAAGATACAATCAAACAGGGAATAACTATTCCTAGGCTTTGAATGCTAATGAAGAAAGAAGGCTGGGCATAGGGGAAGGGAGGGACATGCACAGCGTCAGAAGCAAACTTCACTGCAGGAATTCAAAGGGCTTGCTTTGAAAAAGCTCTGGACTGGAGGCACGAATGCTACAGCCATCATTTATTTTGCAGTGCTGCATTTCTGAAGCACCTGCCGGAAATCTGAGCCAGTTGCTCAGGTCAGCAAAGACTGCCTTCCAATTTGCAACAGCACAGGACAGCTTACATTGCTGCTGCCAACATACCCGCTGAGACTGCACCATGAAGGCTCCTACTGAAATCGTGGCTGCAGTGTGTGTTCCGCCCAGTTACACAACAAATCTAGCTGCAGGACAGGAAACACCAGTGGCTAGGACATTTGTTTTGATCTTTAGCCTACCCTGTTCTTCACCACCAAGCTATTTTCTGCTATACTTTCTAGAATCTGCAACTTTCTAGGGAGAATTTACAGCTAGTGTTTAGCAGCTCCTCATTTTATAAATGCAGTGAAAGCTACTGGAGGTCTAGTAAGTGAGCATGTTCTTCTGTGGAAGCCTGAGCAACAGACATAACAACAGAGGTGTGTGCACGGATTTAGCTGCTCTGTGCAACTTGTGTGAATTGGCTTGTCCTCTATCATCATGGATTTTTAACTCATTTCAGATCATTGAAACCCACTAGTCTCTCACTGAGCAGTTACTTTTGTTCCTCCTCTTTCTCACTTGGTGGAGAGGGAGCACAACCTCACCAAGGACTGAAATCTCCAACTGAGCCAGCATCTCTAGTGATGTACTTTGTGCACATGCATGCTCCCTGACATACCTGACACTGCTGGCAAGAAATTTCAGACTTCCCCTCCTTATGCTGAGAGAATTCTGCATTTCGTGAAGTTGTTTATTATAGCATAACAAGCTCATTACTACTGGCTCTCTGAATACAAAAAGCAAATGCACTACTTGTGTAATTTTTAACAACACAGCTGCAGCTCTGGACACTACAGTCTCTTGCACTGCGAGCAGTCTGGCCAGAATTATCGCTGCGACATTTCCTTGCAGGTGCCATGGGAAGTTCCCATGCCACATCTGCACAACAGCAGGAGAAATATTTCATCTAGGCAGTGTAGCACGTCCCAGCCATATGCAGAGTACCACTTTCCAGGCAGGGCTCAGACTCACCGCTCCCTGCTCCAGCCCTGACAGCAATCCTTTGGGGAGTCACATCGCAAAACCAAAATTTTAACAACAATCTTCTAACAAAATTTCCCAAGTGGCTTATTAAGCCATTAAACAAGGTAGCACCTAGCTTCTAAAGCCAGATAGAAAGCAGAAAAAAACCCCAGTGTTTCAAGATTGACAGGCATCACGCCTGGTCTCCTCTGCAGCCTTGTCAGCTACCTCTGAGCACAAGCTGCCATCGCGGGCCACTGCGGTGGCAGCTGCAAGTGGAGACAGGGACTGACTTGACACGTGAGTGTAAGCCCTGGCGAGCTGGCTTCTTAAGATGACCAGTCACTTAGTCCCCCACGCAGTGTGCTCTTGATGAGTGCTGGCTGTACTAATGCTCCCCTGCGAGGATGGATGCACATGGAGGTCTCACTGGAGGCCTAACATGGAGGGTGACACAATAACCTGTTTTTGTGATTATGGTGAATTTAATCTCCAGGAAGCAAACAATTCCAAGACTCCTGCAAGCAGAGTGGGTTTGCTGTCAAACCTCCCTGGAACAGTTGTTCCCCAGATCCTCAACCAAGGCAACAGAGGCAATGAGGTCTGCGTGCACCTCTTCTTTACAAAAAGGCAGAACCCCTTTCGTGCTTCCTGCACCTGAAATCACATCTCCTGCACGGTGGGAAGAACTACGCGGCAGTCCTGAGGGCTATCCAGCTCCATTGAGCATCTTCCCTGTACCTGGGCTTGTACCATGAGAGTTACCCTTCAGACAGTGTAACCATTCTACTGACCATCACCATTGCATGATATAAAGGAGAATGAAGAGTAAATTTTAAAGGGGGAATTATAAAACGAAGGAACCAGCCAGGTAAAACACAAATAAGTTCTTTTCTCCAGTTACGTGATACCAAGAGGAAATCCTGCCCCTGACAGCTGACAGCTTAAGTGCAGGGAAATAAACCCTGATAAGGTTCAGCATCTCTTGGCTGTTTTCCTTCCACAAGCTCTATCTTTGGAAAGAGATGAAGGACAAGCTCTGTAAATTTTCTTGACAAGAGGGGAAAGGGGGAGAAAAACCCAAACAAACAAACAAAGTTTGAAATCCAGATGGGAACGTGGGAGGTGGTTGAGACAGCAGAAACTGTCTCAAAGCTGCACCTGCTTCGTACCAACGTGCTGCATGTGATCTCAGGGCTCTCTCCCCCCTTGCAGTCAAAGTGCAGTGTCTCTGAGGAGGGCACGGGTAGCAGCCAAACAGCACCTTGGGAACACTGGAGAAACATGTGGGAAAAAACCTGAATAATAAAAAAAATAACAACATCTGACTTGCACAAAGCACCTGGTAGAGCTCAGGAACTGTGTTTTCTGTTAAGAATATTCCTTTTTAGAAGAAAATCTTGGCTCTTTCCTCTGAATCGTGTATGTGAGACGAGAGGAGTGTTGGTGGTTAAACAGCCATTTCAAATCCCATCTGTATCTTACCCACTGTGACATTTTGTGACAGGCTTGAGACTTTTTGGGGGTTGTGAAGGCCAAGCACAACGTTCTCATGACCTTCGCACACCAGTTAGATTCCCTTAAATTTTAACTTGCTCATAGAAAGTTTTCCCTGTTTGTCCCTAAACACAGCCGTAAGCTTTAGCTGGCAAGGGGGAATAGGAGGAAATTGCAGATTCTTTGCTCATTTCAAGCACGCATTTCCCATTTAGCACATTTTCAGCCTGTTACGGGGGGGAGATGGGGAGGGCTTACACTAAGGCTAGATAGCTGTTCAGATTCACTGGAGCCCCAAGGGCCCACTCTGCCCTTCGTAACCAGGTCAGAAACCTCCTTGCTGTAGCTCTCTCATTACCACCTTTTGAGCACATTTTGGAACACCCCTCCCTCCACCCCATCACCAACACCTGGTACTAAAGCAGTCAGGGCGGACCTGGAGACCCCTTTGTATTGCAAGCATGCGAACACCGGCAGCCACCCCTCTGGCTGACTGCACAGGAGATATGCAGAATGCCAGACAAATCCATTAGAAGAAAAGCCCACAAGCAACGTAAAGCAGTAGATTAAACAGCTAAAGATATACCAGGAAACCACAATGAATGTTAATGTTTGTTCTACCTGTGTGCTGGGCACTGGGGAGGAATTTACTGCAGATTTTTGCACATGAGCGAGCAGCAGCTCAGTGAACGCCTCTGCTGGTAGGATGGTGACGGATGCCAGCTGAGGACCTGCACGGGGTTTGCTTTTGGAAGAGCTGTCTCTATAGCACAAAGAGGTTGTGGGAAAGAGAACGCAGGGAGATGCTTTTCTGAGCACACGGTGCGCGACTGCTGCCCCTTCCATTAGACTTGGCAGCAGCCTAATGCTTTTCTGGCGGCACCTCTGCTCTGCCCGGACATCTGGGGAGGAGGAGGCGGGGTTAACTAACTCCTGTGCCAGCAGGCACACATATTGCAGTCAGCAAGACCTGCTGTCCAGGGACTGCTGGAGACTTATCCTACTTGCTCTTTTGCGCTCTTCCCGGCCCGTCCTCAGGAATCCTGCCTCACCATCAGGATCCCCTACCACACCACCACCAGGATCTTCCAAAAAGGCAAAGGGAAGGAGACCTACTCCTCTTCAGCAGTTACTTGTGCCACTACCGAATGCAACATTTTTGTAGGAGCAGTTATGATCAGTTGTCATTTGGTCTAACTGACGGTGTTGAAATGCACTTCAGAGAAAGCAGAAAAAAATGCTGCATCAGCTCTAGAAGCTGAAGTAGCTGGTAGCAGGCACAGTCGAGATGAGGGAAGCAGCGAAGAAGCTGCAGAAGACAAGTCCTTCACACTTGCCCTGGCTGAACGTGATGGGAAAACACCAGTTGGGTGAGGAGGAGGCAGGGAAACAGGGGTTTTATTCCAATTCCCTTTAATGTCTCCAAATCCCCACTAAGAACACCTCTGGATCTGCATGTAGGATTTTACTCAACGCTGCTGTACTGCAGGGTTTGAGCTGTCTGTATGCATTAAGCAGGGAGAGCCTCCTTCCCCGAGCCTCACGGGTGAGTGCCCGGCAGTCCTGCCATCGAGCATGGCGAGGGGCTAAGCGGGACTCTGGCTGCTGCGGTGGTGCTAGTCTCTCCTCGATTTATAGCTTAGAAAACAAATGTTTCAGGTTGGTAAATGGCACATAAGGGTCTTGGCCTGAGCGTGAATGGCTTTGGAAGATCTGAGCAATATCTTTTTGGCCATACTCAAGTTATTTAAGTGATACAATAATTTACACCCACAGTTTTAGATGGTGCAGTTTCTTCACACTCAAGCAAGCTGTTTTTGCTACTAAGGAAAAAAGAAAGATGAAAAATTATTCTGTAATACAGACGAACCTCCCTGCTAAACTAAAAAGCATAAAACCTCCTTTCAGGCCACAAATGAAATTACACTAGGCTGAAGGCAGAGAACGTAAGAAGGAGCTTTAGCAGGAGGGATAACTGTAAGCAATGAGAGCTCATTTTGAGTAATACACAGAAATCCTTTGTTTAGCCCTGTAGATACATAGTTGGAAACACAATGTAAATCTTTTGTGGGAAAGCACATTGATAAAAGTAACACATAAATTTAGCTTTGGCTCCTCTGTAAATTGATGAGACAACTGGTTTGCTTCATACCTTCAAACGTACAAACGGGAAGGCAGAGCTGCCGGGGGGTCCGTGGCAGACGCACTGCGGAGGACCAGCGAGGCGAAGGGTTGTCGAGCGCTGCACAGTTAAGGGGTCAGCCTGGTACTGCAAGGAGGATTTAGTCCTAAATATAGCATGGGCTATCCTGGGAGACAAGAGTGGGCTGCTGGGAGTCTAACAACATATGAGCAGCTTTAGGTTTTGAGAACAATGATCGTGGCTAAGAGGCTGATTCTCTCAATATGGGCCAAATCCTGGCTATTGGCAAAAAGCCCAAGTGAACAGGTTTTGCCTGGGAGGAGGGGACAATCTCATGTAGCATTTCAGAGACTGGCATCTCTTTTCCATACAATACAGAATCTAGGAGTTGCAGCAATAAAGATGGGTTTTTTCACTCCTACACATGCTGTGGTATAGCGATGAGATGTAACTACTATTTTTGGCCAACACCCTGAACTTGCAGAGCTGTCTGCAGCTTCCTCTTTCAGTTTTCTCTGGAGAAAATCCTGCCCAAAAGCCGAGTTGTGCCATGGAGAGGAACACGCAGAGTCCCTCACACAGCAGAAAGGAAATCCTGTTGCACTGGGGCAGTCAGTGTCCCACAGGAGACGGTCACAGAGCAACATGCAGCTTCTACGTAAAGGTGGCTATGCTGAGGTAGGGACCACCAGCCCTGCTGGGATGCCTACCTCGACAGTATGTGCTGGATACACACTCTTAGAAAAAGACCACAGTGTTGTGTGGAACTGAGTCACCTGCAAGAATGTTCACCCACCATCCCTAAGAAGTGGGGAGTTCAGGCTTCTTGAGTAGAAAGGGATGCACTTGCAAGCACATTCACCCCCTGCTTAGGAAAAACAGGACAGGGTCAGCTGCCTCCTGACCTCCACACAACAAGGAAATGCTCTTGTTTCGGATTTGACATGCAGTTGTTTCTTGTATTCAAGCAACACAGTGCACACTGCTGGCACAAGAGTCCCAGAGTCTAAGTGCTGAATTCAATTTTTAAGCAAGGTAGATACCTTCCTATGTATCCATTTAAAGGTATTTTTTGGAGTTAGGAAATGTCTAGCAGATGAGGCACTGTTACTGCTTGTGCATGTAGTTCTAGCCTGCTTGGCAGGATCAACACATCGAGTAATAGGCAGACTATTGTCCTGTGGGAATATGTTGACTATTCTTGTCACCCCATTCCCATGATCTTTCATTTGGAGAGATCTTCTGTCATCTGACACTCTGTGTGCAAGGAGAGAGGTCACTTGTGACTTTTTCCTTGACCTTTTTCTGCCTGTGTGTAACAGAGGGGCATTAGCTTAGACAGTAGTTCGATCCCTGATGCCTTCAGGGACAGAAAGGCAATAGCAAGACAAGGGCTGGATGTTAGATATTCATATAGCAAGAGAGAGGCTGGATGTTAGATATTATTCATATAACATGACTACTAAACCACCATTTAAAATGAAAGCCGAAGTAGTAACACTGAATATCTGCTCTTATATTGACCTCTGCTTCAATTCTGCTTCCTGCTTTGCACAGCATCAGGCTCGCCAGCATGAGCCTCCACCATCACTTTCCTGTTTTTGCTCCAGACACCTAATTGCTCTTCTGGGTGTATTTGTGGGGGTCTTGGTTTCAGATTCCGTTTGGTTGCAGGCTGTTTTGTGAAATCCACAGGGGAAGAAGCTTGCATTTTTGTTTGTGTGTGTAACAAACACTTGGCAACAGTGAGGCTTCACGTAAAGGCTGTTTCTACAGTCACTGTGACACACATACAGGGAAGGGAACTGGAGTGCAGTGGAAGGAAGGATTTTCTCCTTCAGTCTCACAGAATCAGAGCCAAAGAAAGAGAAAAGAATAAAGGTCAAGTCTCCATGCAGTCCCTAACCTCCACAGGAAGGCCCAGGCTGTCAAAAGCCTCCTGGAGGCCTGGGCACCATCCGTGTTATACATACGGATGCAGCGCTGCATTGCTTTCCGTTCCCGTAGCGCAAGCGCCAGCTCCCTGAGCAGCGCTGGCTCAGGTGGACTTGAACCCCCCTGCGATGCAGAGTACATGGGCCTGCCCATGCCCCCCTGCTGACTGCCCACACTGCCAGTCAGAGCTGCCTTGCTGTTACTTCGATTCTCCATTCTCAGTCACCGTGTTTTTCTGGCACGCATGTGCCTGGGAGGACTGGGTGAAACTTTAAGAAAATAGGAATAATGTTTCTTCATGTTCTCACATGAAAGATGATACAGAGGCACAAGGAATGATTATTTTCATGTTTTCGTTCCATGCTGTGATTTTGCTCAACACCTACAAAAGGAGTTCTGTACATGCACTGAACAGGCAGCAGGCACACACTCCTCTACGTGCTTGCTTTCACATCCCATACATGCTTGAAAAGACAAAGTCAGGGGAACAGAGGTCACACCTCATTTTCCCTTCTTGGTAGAAAATGACACATCCAAGAGGTCCTTGCTTACCCTTGGAGTTTGTTTTTGAATTCAACAGGATCCTGTCAAGTTCTGACAACGTTCCCAGCTTCCTGATGGGACCAGAATGCAAACTGAGGACTGATCACTGATGAATCCTGCAAGGGCTCGTATCTCTGTCAGAGTCCAGAACAAACTGAACCAACACCTGGGGCAACTCAGAGCATGAACTGGGCCCAAATCTTAAATCTCAGGCTAGATTTAAGGAAGAAATTTTTTATGCTGAGAGTGGTGAAACACTGGAACAGGTTGCCCAGAGAAGTGGTAGATGCCTCAACCCTGGAAATATTTAAGACCAGGCTGGATGGGACTCTGAGCAACCTGGTCTAGTTGAAGATGTCCCTGCTCATTGCAGTGGACTTGGACTAGATGACTTTAAAAGGTCCCTTCCAACCCATTCTATGATTCTATTATTCAAATCTGGGCCAGGTACATTTCTGGTTTGAGCAGCCTGCAGTTTGGCATTATGGTCTAAAGCTCCTCTGTAATTAGCCAAGGATCTGCACAATAAGAATTAAAATTCCTAACTGAGCCCAGATGAGAACTGAATTTCCCCGAATCATCTTCACAGAAACAACAGCCGATTGGTTTAGGTAAAAGAATGTCAGTCTAAGCCCCTATTTAGTAAAGAAGAAAAATAAGCAAAGCAAAGAGGAAAGCAATTCCAAGGACAACTACATGGCTTAGCTTACTCCAGTATACCTGACTGAAGCCTACCAGTAAATGTCCCCCACAAGCAAACACTGCTGTCGGGAGACACAACGCACCCTTGTGATACAGGTTCTCAATGCCAAGGCACTGAGGAAGGGATTAAAGACTTTCTGAAGACAGAAAGACATTTCAGGGAAGGCAAGGAGATGCTTGAGGGTGGCGGTGGGAAAATGTTTAAAAACTAAAAACGTGCTGTATAGATAAGCCATAACTGTCACACTCACAGCTCTGGGTTCCCATGTTAAAGATGAATTACTCTGGCTGTCAGCAGCTTCATTAGCCAAAAGAGGCCATTCAGATGGACCCGAGCCTATTTACTTTCCAGAGCCGGCTGTGCCTGCTTCATACTGCAGGGCCCCACGTTGGTTGTTCAATGATGCCGATAACTCCTGCGGGAGCTTACATCCTGCTAAGTAGTTCACTGTTTAATTGAACTGACCTTTCCCGATGGTGCCCCTTGTATTAAAAGCTGCTTTACTCCCCAGTGAAAATGGTTTGATAATCATAATATTTTACTCAGCGGACAGTTGTTTAAGAGCAGAAAATAATCAGCTAAATTGGTAGGATCGCCTCTGGAGGGGCCCAAGCACTAAAATGACAAAAGGTGCTGCAGATCAAGATAGCTGGCAGAGCTGACGATCAGGACAGAGCTAGGAGCGGGGGCTGTGCTCGAGGATGGGGATGCCAGCAAACTGGATGGCTGGAGGAGGTGAGCACAGGCTGACCCGGCACGGCACCCTCTGCTCGGAGTTGGCATGACTTGAGCAGGGCATGGTGTGGGTGAAGGCACACAAGGGAGACATGGCAAGAGAAGCTGGCTCCGTGGAAGCGGAGCAGTGCAGGATGGCAGCAGTGAGGGACACGCAGCAGGGAAAATAACTTCAGCTGAGATGGAGAAATGGCAGAACACCTGTTTCTGTAATACGGGAAGCCTTCTTAGAGAGAGATCTGTCTGAAACAACAAATGCACAGCGAATCCAGGTTCAGATTAGGAGCCCTTTGAGCACATTTGGAGCAAAGATTTTCAGTGTCTCTTTTCTTAAATGGATGAACCATTTGCCTTTGGAGTGTGAGTGGTCTGGGGACGAAGAGGTCTTAAGTGAGAGGCATGTTTGACAGAAGCCCCCTTTTCTCCCCGTTTTCTTCTAGGCCAGTTGCCTTACCAGATGGTTGTGCGGCATCTGGGAGAGCTCTTTGGGGCTGGGAGCCAAGGCTGTGCAAGGAAGCACATCCATGTAGAATGTTAAGCACCTGATAACAGAAGATGCTTTGCTTTCAACTGATGGGTATAACACATTAGCTAGCCTGAAGTATACCATGCGCTGCTACACCTTCCCCTTCCCAAGTACAGCAGTGTGTTCATTCCCAGTGCTTTTTATACGGGATTGGCATTTTGTGGGTCTCCCAGCTCAGTATAAGAGCTAGAGTGCCACACCACCTTCTCCTGTTTTGTTTTTTTTTTCCCCACTGCAGGAGCAGCAATTTCATTGTCTCAGTTCAGCCAACCCTTTTCTTTCTTCTTAGCCTTAGCATCTCAGAGCTGCAGGCATTCAGAGAATGTGCTGTTCAGTAAACTAATTTTTTTCTTGTTCTTTATTCACAAGGACATTTCAGTTGTTTTCCTCTTTGTGCTAAAGCTACACAAGACAGGACAACACTCACATTTTTCCTCCCACAGTAGGGTGGTTTGACTGGTTGTATCTGGTGAGTCCCTAGGAATGCAGGATGTGTGGGAGATCTCATGGGCTCCCGGTGCCAGGGTGCTGAGATAAGGCAGTTGGGCTACAACCTGCCACAGATTCGTGGACAACAGAGCCACTGAGGTGGCAGGGCTGACCTCGGGGAGACGCCAGGATGGTACCTGGGAGATCCAGAGCACACTAGGGGGGACCTACATTGGCTCCCATGAGGTGGACACGCAAACAAAAACATCCATCCTCTAGGATGAGCCAGTTACAGCCAACGTTGCTCCAGATCTGCCAGGCCACCATGCTCTTGAGAAGTGTCCTGTTTCTCCCTGCTTTGCTTAGACAGCCTCTTTAGTTACCTGCTCAAGCAGTCAGAAACAGCTTGCTTGGCCTCTGGACAGCTACCAGAAGCCCACTGCCCAAGAAGGTAACTGGGTTCACCTTCCACATTACTTTATCCTCTCTTGGCACAGACTCAGTCTACAAGAAGACCATAGCCAGGCCTGAAGGTCTACCTTTGGCTCATAGTTCTGTTTCTGTGAGTCAAAACAGATGAGTTGAGGACATCCATCAGCATAAAAATCCTCTGAAATAAAATTAATCCAAGGAGCTAAAATTGCAGTCTAACCGCAAGAGCTCCAGCTTGATTTCATCAACTCCCCTTTGAATGGCAATTAGATTGTGAACTGATCAGTTCAAGCCTAAATCCTCCGTGTTTTCTTCTGATTAAATACTTATTGTCTAAACATTGATCTTATTCTCAGTACTTCTACTTATCAATTTAATCAATACCCCCATTATTCACCTATCTGCTTTAGCCTGTATTTTACCATCATCATTTTTTTTTCAGGTGATGCAAATTTGCAGAAGTTTTTGTTCCCTATAGCTGCAAAGCAAAAAACACATCTTTGGTGGAATGTCTTCATACTCCTGTGTTTCTCAGCTTTAAAAAGAACATTTAAGTTGCCTGATATTCACAGGGGATTGCCTTGAAACTTTGCGTACATTCCTTCTATGCTGGCCCCAAGGAGCAAGACTGCATTCAGGAAAACACAGTATTTGATGCTGGTTTGAAAAATTCATTGCCTAACCTTGTATAAGTGGTCCACAACATCTCCCCTGAGATGGGAATATTTTGTTAGAGGAGTATTTTGAAGAACTGCCTTTGAACATCAATTTTAAGAAAATATAAGAAGAAGGCCTCTTTTCATTTGCTGTTGGTTTTACTACATGCTTTTGATAAAAATGATTATGAGGAGGATGTCTTCTAATTGTGTCCCTGGTAATATTTGCCAAATGATCCCTTCTTTTTTTCTTTTTTAGCCTTTACAAAATGACATTTTCACTTTCTCAGAAGGTTATGCAGTTTTATCCTTGCTTGTAGCAGTTTTTTTCAAATTATCTGTTTTCCTAAAGGCATTTTCTGTGTGCAGTTTATCTGTAGAATTTCCTTGATAAATCTGGGGCCCTTAGGAGGGAAGGATTAAGCTCACTGCACTTCCTACTGTCCTATCATTATTCTAAGGTATTGTCTGGTGGACAAGTTTCTAGCTGTGTCAGAGAGAGCTGCTGCATTTGGGGTTTGGTGGGGGTGTGATACAATTAGCTATAAATAAATAAATGATCTAAAAAATGTATTAACCAGGATTTTGATATCAGCCACTCTGTAAATACGCCAGACTTTGGTGACAGGGACTACAGAGAGCCACACTGAACTTTATAGCACTCTTTCATCTTTGTCTTCTCTGAGACGTGGCTCCAGCTTGCTGCGCCTTGCAGACTTGTAAATTTTGGAACATTTGTTCCCAGAGGAGCATTAGCCTGTTATAACTGATAGATTCAAAGAAAATATCATTTACCCAGCTTGAATAGATACCCTCAAAGTCACTTCCAACTGTGCATCTCCTTTTTCTTACAAGTGAGCAGTGACAATGTGATAGTGGAATATCACAGTAAAACAGAGTTTTATTAGCAGTAGTTCCATAAAATCAAAAACAAACCTGTGCATCTTCATATGTATATCTCCCTGGGTCTTTGACATTTTGGCTTGTTTTCTCATAGCTGTGGGAATCCAGGTTGATAGCACTCTGGGCCCCAGGAGCTAGAAACTCTTGCCAGATTTCTTCCACTCTGGTGGTTACATCCTGTAGAGGTTGTTTCTTGAGATCCTGGACGGCCAACCAAAACCTGTACTAGGCAAAAATTAAAAGGGGGAGAAAAGAGAAAAGGAGAACAATCTAGGTAAGACTTTGTGGGTAAGCCTGGGCAGAGTCCCAAAACACAGATGTAGAGCCTAACCCCACGTCTAGCTGAATTCACAGAAGACTCTCCATTTCAGGGGAAGGTGTGGTACGCTTTATACCAAACCCTTACGCTGTGGCTGAGATCAGAACAGCGGCTTTAAGAAGTGATACTTTCTTATTCAAACCTCCCCTGCAGAAGTGTGACATTAGGCATGCAAACAGGAAACCTCCAGAGCAGTGCAGCTGGAGGTGGGGAGTGGGCTCTGCTTCTCACGGCCCCACTGCAATCCACTGGTCATTCCTGCCTGCAGGATCGGTCTTCCGGAGGGAACGCAAAATGCAGAATAAACTTAATGTTCGTGAAATTGTAGCAACGGCACTTAGAGAAATCTATTTTTGTGACTTGTAAACTAACCAGCATTCAGATGGATGCCATGGGAAGAGATGAATTTTGTCATGGCCATACTCCAGGATATTTTCTTGACTGGACCACACTTATCAGACTAAAATAAGTTCATAAACATTGAGAAGATAATGTCTTTGATGGCTAAAGGCATAATCCACATCTTGACCTGTGAAACCAAAGGCCAAAGAATATCTTTGCAGGAGTGACTTGTCTTTTACCCTAGGAAAAAAAAAGGTATTTTGGTGGTGGTGCTGGTTTTATTTATTGTTGACAGAAATAGGCTCTTTCAGGTGATTAATTCAGCAGATGCATTGCCCCCAGTAGCCTTTTGTTTGATCAACTCTACCTTTCAGCCAGCAGATAGCCCCCATGGCCTCTGCCCTGCCTACCCAGGTCTGGCAACCAGGCTGAACGGGCACAACAGCGCTCTGCAGGGAGCGCCGGGGGCTACAGGGCACAGAGGAATAGAAGAGGCCTTTGCGTTGGTCAGGGCTCACCTTGGCCATCGCTGCCCTGCACCCCTCTTGCAGGGCCGCCTCTGCTCTGCAGTCAGTGCTGTGGGGACAGGGTTTGTCTGGGTCACTGCTTGTTCAGGGCATCTGCAAGAGCTGCACAACTTCGAAAATCCTGTGTTGCCCCCTTGTCATTACCGGAGACTACGAAAAAACCCCACTTGAACTGCAACTGAAAGCCTGATTTCCCACCCCAAACAATTCAATGCTGCCAGCCTGCTCCCACTAAGGCAAATGTTCCTCCCCAGTGGAAGGAGGAAGACTGAGTTTCTCCCAAATTAAATCCCGTTGGTAGGGAGGGTGGGCAGAGAAGCCAGCAGCCCAGTGACTCTTGTGCTGGTTTTGACTCTTGCTGCCTTACCAGCTGCAGGCAGTACCCAACCACCGCAGAAACACTGGGGTCGTGATCAAATGACTCTGCTAACCAGTTTAGCTTGGTCCCTTACCTGCAATAGAAGAAAATGGATGATTTAGAAAAAATACATCCACACTATGTGCAAGGTCAGCCTAAATGCTCCTTGCCTGTCCCCTGTTCCTGCTCTGCCAGGCAAGCCTGCAGGGTGAGGATGCTCCCTGCGCCCATGCCTCCAACGGGAGCAGGCTGTGTTTGCAGGTACCCATGTTACATCTCTTGCTCCACTGCTGCGAAGCCAGACCCATCCTGCGCTCTTCCTTGGCTGCTACTGTCCCTCTCTCTCACACAAACAATGTGCTTAATCCAACCAGGGAGCCTGCGAGAGAAAGCAGGAGGCTGTGTCACTGCACTAGGGGGGGCCGGGACCCCATCTAGGCACGAGGACCAACCAACCCTACCAGTAACGTGCAGAGCGACTGCCTGCACTCTGCAGCGCTGCTCCAGGGTTTGCAGGACTGCTGCATGCAGTGCCGCATGCCCTGACCCACGCAAGCCACTTGAGCATATTCTTATGATATTCCCTGATTCCTAGCAGGCTGTCAGGAAAACAGCCTGAAGAATGCCTAGACACTACACCAGTATCGGTGAAGTCCCATACTGGTGGTGCTTACACAGTTGTGCTCAGTTTTATAAACAGAAATAGAGTATTTGGGGTTGACAGAGGCGTGTGCATGGTTGGCCCCTTTCCATCTTCAAGATGCGTGCCTGATGTCCTGCCTTATTTTTTGAACCATAAGGGACACTCCCACTTATCACATGCACGCAGAGATTAAAGGGTGGCACTCACAGCACAACAATCTGATGCCATATGTGGCTTTCTTTACTTCGAAAATATTTTATCATTCAATTTCAGATGGGATGGGAACACGTGAACGCAAAAAAGGCATAAAGAGAAAAGATGCTAATCATTCCAGAGTAGCTGGGTCACTTCAGACAAGGACTTGGCTACAGAGAACATTTTCTGCTGGCTTATCTTCTGCCCCTGGAGCTGGGAAGGCGGGCTGGGAAAGCACGCTCGTGAGAGAACCGGGCACGCTGTGAAATGACAGCTTGCCAGAACAGGAGCACCATCCATTTTAATAACCATTTGGCTCAATCTGAAAACCAACCAACCAGACCAACCTGACACTAATAAGAACAAGCTCTTTTTACTGCAAGCGATTGTGAATTCATGCCCAAGGCTGGATGTCCTCTTCAAGGCAAAGGGGAGTTTTGTCTTGGTAAAAATTTCAAAGCTATTCACTATAGCTGGTATCTGAAAATTGAGGAACATCAAAGCAAGGTACCTGGCCCCGCAGCCTCGACTCCAAGGCAAATTCTCTGCCACAAGGAATCATCCTGAAGCCAACGCATAAGCAGGGCTTCCTACAGGATTTCTAGAGTACAAGAGAGGAGCAGGTATTTCTGAGCAGACACACGATGTCTATACTAGAACTTGTGCTCAATTGTAAAGTGTAAGTGCACTACCTGAGTCAGTCCCACACTATCTGAAGCACACGCCCAGCCCCACGTTCACAAGTAGTCAGAAGATCCTGCATTGCCTCGTCCCTTTCCCTGGGAGGCAGATCTCCAGTGGACACCTCTTCTACAGGGGAGGGGAGGAGGGAGATGTCCTCATGTGTCCTCTCTGCAGGTGCCCTACAAGCAGAGCAAGACTGGCACGGGGACCACCTGCACCAAGGGAACAGCAGCATCGATCACAGGTTCTTTGCCCTTTATAAAACAGCATGTAAGATCTGGAGAAGGCTGATAATATGGTGTCCTAAACTGTTGTCAGAGGCATAAACCATTCCAGCCTCATCCAGCATGTAATTAAGCTGCTGTCACTTGCAGGAGAAATCCCGTAATGGCGTTTTATCCTACGCAGAGCCTCAAGGCACAGGGAGCTCCTGGGCCTCACTCAGCATGCTGGCCCTTCCTCCCCGCAAGGCACTGCGGAGGTGCTCCATCACCTCTGGCTGCTGTTCGCAGATGCCCCTCAGTGAAAAGACTGCCTGGGGGTTTTCTTGTGAGGTACACTGTAAACCAGAATGGATCTAAAAACTTAAATCAGAGACAAAATACGGATGACTGCAGAGACCGAGAAGACTAAGGACGGCGTTGTACCCTCATCTTGGCAGAGGACATGATACCCCTGTCTTGACAGTGAAATCATGGACTGACTATCCGAGTTTGAAAGATGAGCGCACTCCTTCCCTCGCCTCAGTAGCTCCACGTAAATACCTGGTGCACCTCCCATCCCGCATCTCTCACCACTCACAGTCGTGTTCTCGCTTCCTTTCACCAAGAGAAAAAAAAAAATCATTTTAGCATCACAGGTAGGAGGGGAAATGAACGAAGGCAATGGGTATAAATCAACACGCAGTTCAGACAGGGAGGATGTTTACATGTTTGTGCAGCCAGGTCCTTGGTACGGCGAGCCTGGCGTGGGCGAGAAGGGCACAAACCTGTCCTCCGTGGGGCAACGCTGGGGACAGATGGCT
>NW_010240107.1:0-2793 GCF_000690775.1 Eurypyga helias | reverse complement strand
ACCCAAACGATTCTATGATTCTAAGGAGCAGAGACCCGAACAGCTGAGCAGGCTCTGGGAAAGAGCCCTAATGCTAGGAACACTCAACTAACGGTTGCATGCTAGCAAAAGTTTTGAAGAGCTAATACAAGCACACAGTTTAAGCTTCATTCCCTACTAAATGTTTTCCTGACATTCCTTTTTGACCTTTACATGTGATGAGGGAGCATGAACACGAGGAAGTGGTCTCCCCTGAGTAGAGAAACGCCATGCTGATCTCTGAGCTGTGGGAAGGTGGGGAGAAAGGCAAATCCGGGTATTTGCACTGACCTTCTGTGGTATGTTAAGCACATGAGGGAAGTATCATACTCCAAACTTTGTTTTCTGCTTCTGAACCTAGAGGATTTTTGGTGTGCTTGGAGGTTCCATTCATGTCCAATGCCACGCACCGGAACCTTACCAACTCCCAAGGCATTTTTGGCCATTGAACTGAAACATAATCTCACATGTAGGTGAGGGCTGTGAGCTGGCAGTGGTGCGGCTGAACCCAAAGTCAGGCTGTGGTTATTAATCCACCATCTTCTTGTGATCTGTCTCTGTCCTGTCCCTCCTCTCACCTTCTAGAACAGATTTACTAATGCTTACCTACATCAAAGATAAATGATACCTGAGCCGAAGGGAAAGTGGTGGTGGTTGGATTTCTTTTTCAAAACGTTTGGAGTGCCATAGCTCAACATCTTTTCAGAGCCACTTGCCTCAAGCTGACAGACACTCCAAAAGCATTCACTAGGTATTAAGATAGGCAGGTGAATGCTAGGATAGGGATTCCGGTGTATTTGTACTGTTGTGGTTTATGTAAGAGGGGTTCATTTTCAGGACCCAGCTGACTATCGTGAGCAAACCCTTGCTCCCTTGAGGTGTGCCATCAGTGGCAGCTTTGCGTTCTGCACGCAGAAACCTTACCTAACTTGGGCAGCATTGACAAAGAGGCCCAGCCTGCAGTGCACAGACTTGTACATCCCAAAGTTTGTGCTGTTTTGGCTTTCTTGCCATGAATGCAAGTGCTGTTTGTGCTGCCTGTGCCCTCAACACTGGTACTATGGAATTGTGCCTTTCTCAACACATGCCTGGCTGCTGGGCGCTGCTTCTGTTTATCTTTCCATTCAGAAGTAACCAAAACCAGAAACTGACCACAAGATTTATCTTATTTCTGTCTCTCACACACTGACCTCTCCCTCTGAATTCCCAGTGAAAGGCGCAGGGGCCATGCCAGCGTGATGGCTGTGCTGTGAGGTAGCAGAGGGCCAGGGTGATCAGCTAAGTGCCAGCCAAACTCCTCATGGTGATGGCAGTAATCTCTTCCTGACACTTTAGGTGAAGCATTTTACACGGCACTAAAGGAGTTGTGAGAACAGCCCGGGGTGGGGGGGGAAGCTGGGCAATTAAAGCACACTTTGAAGAGTTAAAGTAAGTGCTCACAACCATGCGACTGCAAAGGCTAGCTATCAGCACATACGGTAGAAAAAAGGTCGAGTACCAGATTGGGCATCTTAAAGTGTACATTAATGTTCTTATCTTTTTAATAAAAAGTTGTTCTTTTGTATGTAAAATTACAACAGCAAAGAAGAAACTCTACAGTCCGTTGCACTAAGACGTGATGCATATTTGAGATGCATAAGAAACTTTCAAAACTGAAATCTAACCGTATTAATGTTGCATGCCCATCGGGTCCATCATAGTGTACCTCCATCCCTACCAGATGCCATCACCTCAGTGTAAGCCACATGTAGCCCTAGGTATGTCTGCACATGTCTAACCCTCTGTCTGTTAAGTGTCTCCACACTTACCCTCCACTCACATGCTGGGCTTTTCCACATTATTTTCATATAGACCTTGCTTTTTTTTTTTTTTCTTAATTGTTTCTTAATTGTTTTTTTCTTAATTGTTTAAGCTGCAAACCTACACATAGCATGCAACCACAGCCAGCAGCACGTGTTGCATTTTTGTACTCTGATCCATCCTGTTGGATTCAGAGAGGCCAGTGAGCCCTCCGCCTTCACTGCAGAGCCATCACAATTGTATAATAGCGAATAGCTTGTGATGCTCAAGACCCAAGTGGAACACTAGGAAACGATGTCGCTGTCTTCTGTGTTTGCAAAAATAAATCTTCAATCAAATCTGAAATGGAGATTATTAATATTTCCAAACATGCAAAACTGTCAAACATTCCAGATTAAACTTACACTGTTCAATAATATTTTATTTTGTAAAATCACCTCATACTAGAAGGCTAGTCAATTTCCTCAAATTTATTTTAAAAATTCTGCTTATAAATAATGCTCATTTTCACAATTGATACAACTTTACACTGTTGTTGGATTTGATACACTATAGGAAAGGAATTGTTTATGGACAAAAGTAATTTTTGCCATTTATTATCTGGGGAGCAGTGAAAGAATAAAATGTAAGTTTGTTTTCCTGAAAGCAAAAGCTCAGTGTGACAAAATGAAGTTGTTGTACTGAAATGATGCAACTTAATTTAATAAAGAATTATGGAAGCTACAGCATTTTATACTTCAAATACAATTTGTTTCTAAGTGAAGCTTTGTTTGTTTTGCTAAATCCCCTCAGGGTCACGATGTGCTGGAAGGTTTTCCCAGCCTGGATGAGGGAGGGTCATATCTGCACCTCATTTATTTTCAGGTGATTAAATGCACCATTCACATACTTCAGCCGCTTTAAAAATGCTCCCAATTTTTTCCCTGCAATAGTACCCCGTATAATGTTTTCATCTGTCGTGGTTTAACTCTGGCT
>NW_010240106.1:367-1836 GCF_000690775.1 Eurypyga helias | reverse complement strand
AGTTGTCGGGGCGCTGGGGGGGCAGCCGCGGTGGGCGGCTGCTGGCCTGTGGTGAAGTGATAGAATCTTTTTATTGCTACGTTCTTTTTTTCCTCACCCCCGCTTCGTTAGAGATTGAAAGTGACCCTGCGGCAAACCAAGAAAACCGCAAGGAAGTATTCACTAAAGAAGCACCTTTAGGATTAAAAGTTACAACGGTAGTAACATACAATGAAGTTCAACCTCCTTTGACTCGGCTGCTCAGGTATATCACATCATTCATTTTTCCTAATGACGGCCCTCCTTCCAAAAATTGAGCGGTCTGGAAGCCCGGAACTTCATGTTGAAGTTGACTTGTCTGAGAAAGTTGTCTTGGTGGCTGGCAGTAGACTGTTGGTGGAAAACTTCCTCTTGCATTGCTGAAATGACAGCTCCGTCTCTGACACAACTCTCAGAACTTGCAAACCTTCTCGTCTGCTGGGATCACTGCTCTCCATTGCACGTGTACTCCAGTTATTAAACGCGAGCTGGGCTGTGAGACGTTCATGAGTCTGCGTGCTGATTGGTGTCCTGTGTCTGACCAGGTGGCCGTTGCAGTTTTTTTGGTGAAGTTGCTTTCCCACTTGGTGTACAGGATGTACCTGGGTGATCTGCAATCCCCTCCTCAGCTGATCAGCTCTGAAACATGCTTTAAGAATAATTAATAAATGGGGAGGAACGTAGTTTAATCTTTGGGTTACAAGAGTTGTAAATCATCCTTCAAATGAAAGCTTACAAGAGATGAATTACAAGTGCAGAAATACTACTGTAAGCTGAAAATGTACTAAGTTGCTGTTCCAGGCCCTCTACTAGGCCCTTGTTTCTACAGGGAATTCCCTGATCCTTATACATACCACCTCCCCTTGTAGGGTACTGCCCCCCCCTGCTGCTGCTGCTGCTGTAAGTAGCTTTCATTCTATAGCATTTTCCCTAGTCCTTATGGACATCACCTCTTTTCGCAGAAAATTGCTCCTGGCTGCTGTTTTCTGTAGGTGTTTCCCTCAGCTTCTGTCCTGACCCTCATTGCTATAGGGGCTTCCTTCCCCTCTCCCTGTAGTCACCACTTCTAGAATGCTGCCCCCAGCCACTACTTTCTACAGGGGGCTTCCCCCCAGTCCCTATAGATACTTTAGAGGAAGCAGACCCCAGCCCTTGTACCTGCAGACTTTCCTCTCTGTAGGAAGGTCTACACCTGCAGACATCTCCTTTTTTCTATAGGGACTGCTCGCTCTCCCTATAGCATTTTCTAGGACACCCCCTCCTGCCCCATCAGTGGTCTCTATAAGGTGTCCTCGCAGTCCCTGCAGACACCACCTTGCTGTATGGAAAGCTGTCCCGAGCCCCTATACCCACACGCCCCATGAACCCCAGCTCGTGCACCTACAGCTTTCTATATGGGCTAATCCAGGCTGTACAGCCACCACCTCCTTTTCCGGAAGACTCCTTCCGGC
>NW_010240106.1:0-342 GCF_000690775.1 Eurypyga helias | reverse complement strand
GCCCCTATAGCCGTTTCTATAAGGGACGCTACTCTGTTTACCCGCGTTTGCTCCTTTGCCGTGGTACTCCCCGTCCCCAAGACCCTATAGGCACCACCGCCCTTCAGAGGAAGACGAAACCCTCTGTAAACACCTCGCCTGCTTCCACGCACACCCACCCCGTTCCTATAGAGGCTTCCTATAGGGGAAGCCCCTATAGGCACCACGTGTGCCTATGCTACGCGGTACCTTACAGCGCCGGGCACGGGGCTGGTCTGCGGCAGCTCCTCCCAGCCGCCAGGGGGCGCTGTGACGGACGCGGGCCGGCAGGGAGCGGCTGCTGTTGCCTAGCGCCGCCGCCTC
>NW_010240105.1:0-44289 GCF_000690775.1 Eurypyga helias | reverse complement strand
ACTCGCTCCAACTGGGCTATATCCTTCTGATATTGAGGGCTCCACAGCTGGATGCAGCACTCCAGGTGGGGTCTCAGGAGAGCAGAGTAGAGGGGGAGAATCCCCTCCCTTGACCTGCTGGCCACACTTCTCCTGATACAGCCCAGGATACGGTTGGCTTTCTGGGCTGCCAGCGCACACTGCCAGCTCAAGTCCAGCTTTTCATCCACCAGTACCCCCAAGTCCTTCTCCTCAGGGCTGCTCTCCACCCAGCCTGTACTTGTATTTGGCATTGCCTTGACCCAGGTGCAGGACCTGGGTATATGACTAAGTGTATATTAATAGAATAATGATTATTTCAACAGGGGCAAATAAAAACAACCCTCAAAACAGAAAACAGTTTTGTCCTATGGCAAAGTGATGACATGACTACCAGTGTTGGTGCTTGTCGTGGTTTGACTCCGGCTCTTATTAGTGACTTCTCTTTGTCTATTTCCAGCTAATATTTGATGCATTTTTGCAGCCTGGTGGTGTTTCTGGTCGTTTTTCTTCACTGTGGTGAAACCAAATGTTACCTCTTTGCAACAAAATGCAAAATGCCAACCTTCTAGATCAGCTCAAGTTATGGAGAGAGTTTACAGACAAAGGGACACTGATCGGCTCCATCTTTGATGTTTCAATGGAAAGTACAACCAAACAATCCTTGGTATTGGAAGAAAGTATAACAAATTTGAGTTTGGAAGGCCAGGGTTAAATGAATTTACTTATTTATTTTTATTGTATAAACAATAAAATTGTTTTCCATGTTCCTGATTGTATTGGGTAGATATTTCTCATTTTGTATGCACATGACAGCAAGAGAGTTTTAATTTTTGCTTTCTCATCCTTTTTTTCAGTGAATTCAGTGACTCTTTCAAATCTGAAAATATGAATTGTAATGTCAGAAGGGAAATCAGGATGGCATTTCTTGCTTCCAGACTTCCTTTGCTATCATGTATGTTATGTTTGTCTGTGTTGGAATGGGGACCGTTATATGCTGTATCAGTGATGGAGTTGCTGTTGTGGGTTTGCAAAAGGACAGTGATGTGAGTAAATCTGAAACTGTCATCTTTTTATTATTTGGTGAGACAAAAGGTAATTTTTAACTTAGTCCCATGTGTCATTCATGTGTTCAGCATTCTCTGCAGCACCATCCATCTGCCACCTTCACCCAACCTGAGGACTGGGAAGCCCACCTCTAGGAAATGGAAAGCATACATTAAAAATAATGAGTGCTGGTTTTGCAGAATTCCAGAGCAATTTTTTCACTGATGTATTTGTGCAGGCTTATTTTTTTCAATTGAATTGTGTTTCTGTTGTTTGACTTTCATAATAGATATGCCAGCTATCAACCATTAATTGATTAGTCATAGATGTATTGATTAATCACTGAAGAAGGTCAGTGCCCAACCATTTCCAGTTTTAATTCCAAATGGTGTTTTTTACTATCCTGATTTAGTGGGATCCCACTATATTCAATTCTTTGTGTCTTGCTCTGAGAGGGATGCATCTTCCTTTCTTTTCAGGCTGATTGACAGCCACTTCCGGGCAGGAGACAGCAGCTGCAGCAAACTTACATTCTTGTCTTCCCTGTTGGCCCCAAATGAGATGAAACTCTATAGAAGGAGTTTATTCTCTGAGATCACTAACACTGAGACTTGAGGCGCTCTTCTCTCATGTGCCATAGGACTGCCATAGATAAGCCCTCTAGTTTACAGAGGCAAAATTTTACATGCTTTTCTGAAAGGGATTTAAAGTTTTGGAAAGATGAAACATATTTCTAAAAGCACCTATGTAATAACCAGATCTAGGAAGATGATTTTCACAACGGCCACATTTTTTGTTACAATTTGCACTGTTATTGCCACGGGGTTACTGTAGATGTATCCAGTGCTTTAAAGGGCCTGCATAGTTTAGCGGCTCACATAAACTGTATTTCTCAGAGCAATTGCCGGTTGCCTGCGCAAGAGGAGAATTTTACTGTATTAAGCAATAAATATAATCCAAAATGTGTAATGGTGTTTAAATATAAACTTGTATTTTCATGTTATCTATTTTTTTTTTTTTAAACAGAGCACCCTGAAGCTAATAGTTAATTACAAAGAATGGCTGGACATCAGGAGCAACATTATGAAATTCTAAAGCATCCCTTGACATAAAAAAATCTGTTGGTTTGCAGTGTCTGCACATGCCTGTTTTTTGTTTCCTCACTTCTGGATATCTGAGTTGGGCATGAACTGAACACAACATGATATCAATTGCAGACACACACATGGTGCCAGAACATCAGAGCATTTAACCTTGTCAGAATGAGATCTGCTGCAGGAAAAATGACACTGTGAGGATCAGGTAGGGTGTTTGGCATTCATTCCTTTCCTGTGTCACCTCTGCATGCTTGTTTTGCCTTTCAGACAGATGGACCTCAGCACCACTTCATTTAAGCCAGATTCCAATGTTTATATTCTCCAGGTAAGTTCTCACTCTCTGTATCCTCATCCTGGGGTTTGAGAAAGGTCACTCACACTACCCTTATTAACAACAGGAGTAATTGAGGATATGGCAAGTTCTCCCCTGTTCCAAGAGCACATGCTATCCATCGGCATCATGGAGTTACTAGAGGTGTGCATGCTTGCCTTCTCTGGTCGGGCGATGTGGCAAAGTAATCTCTTGCCAACAGTGTAGACCTTTGGCTCAGTGCCTATCTTGTACTTTTCCAAGAGCTGTGCTGTCAACTTTGAAGGCAGAAGGAGAGAATTGCAGGGCTTCTGGCTCCATTTCCCAGAGGGGAAACTCAAGGGCTGGGGCTGACGTGCCAGAACTTGATGCGGCTTTCTAGACAGCATGCTAACACAATGTAAGAGGTAATTAATATTAAGCCTTCAGGAAGTAAGTGAAGTGAGTTAGGGTATACAGTAGTATTTGTCAGACTGTTTCCAGGTACCAATCAAGCATAATTAATCTGTATATAAATATTATAATTATGTAGGAAGGTAAGTATACATGAATTGCACCTAGCTGAAAATATTTTTCTGAAATGTTTCTTGAGAAATAAGTCCTTTTTGTAGTGGGTTTTTGTTTTGTTTCGTTTGGGTTTTTTTTTTCTTGAAAATAAATTTTCATTCATGTCTGAGTAGGTGGGGAAAGGTGGCTAAAATAATTTTTGACATTTTTTTCTTTTATTCAGTATTTTTGCCTTGATTGAATCTAGTCAGTGAGCAAGCTACAGGTGACTCAGAGGCTGACTCTATGGAAATGGATGCTGTTGCTGAGAGAAAGTGTTTCTGAAGCAGAGGAACCAGAGTACCATGTAAGTACAACTACTCACATCCTGGTGTCTTTGAAGCTCTGGGCTTCAGTCCATTACATACTGCAACCTGCAAGGCAGATCATTTAGTAACTGATGGAATTCGTTAGAGTAGAACAATGATGACATTTGTATTGGCAGCTGTCTAGCAGCAAATATTTTAGTTTCATGCTAAGCATGATCAAGCCAAACAGGAATTGATTATAAACCCAAGTCAATATTTTGCTCACAGAAGTAAAGTATTCAGTGGGAAAAAAGTGGCCACTTTTCAGAGAAACTTATTGTAATGTATTATTAATGCAAAGATGATCAGATAAAAACTGGAACTTGGCAAGCTGTCAAAAACTTGGACTGAATCAAAAATTTATAAAACACTATTGAGTTATAACAATCCTATTATAGATCTCAGCAATCATTTTTGCTGAAGCACGCTTCTTAGATTATTTTACTGTTGAGACATTAGGATACAAGGATTTAAAGCTTTGAAGCTTCCCTCTCTCTCTCTCTCATTCACTCTTTTCTTTCGGAATAGCATAAAATTAAAAATGAAATTTACACAGTAAATTATTTAGCTTCAGTTCACATTTGGATTGAATAAGAACAATAGAGTTTATAATAATGGCAGTATTTTTCCTTTATGGATTGTATTTTCCTGACTTACATGAAAAATTACTGCTATTACATTCAAGCAGAATGAATTGCTTTATGAAATCTGTAAACTTAATTTGTGCATGCACTCAACCACTAGCTGCAGACATGATGCTTTCAGGAAAAAAAAGCAACCCTGGTGCAACAGTCTCTATGGATTTTCTCTCCTTGCGAATGTTTTAAATTTTTATTACCTGTGTCATTCTTATACACAAGATCCATTCTTCCCAAATGCTGGGCAGTGACATTAGGTGGATGCATTCTGAAATGGGCGCCTATAACCGTCCATATCTCTGAGTGTCTGTCCCTTTCTGTAAAGGGATTTCTAAAGTGCCTATATCACTCTTGTATTTAAGTTTCATTTTTCTTGCAGATAGCTTGAAGCAAGGCATGTTGTGGAATATCAGTTCTTCTGCTAGATTTCAGCTTTCTCTGTCTCAGCTAGGACTAAGCAATTTTTATTCCCTAAAAGTAAGGCCAACACTGAAAGTTTGTTAGTTTAAAGCACTGTAGTTCTGAAATAAGGATAAAACTTCACTTTCTTTCTTAACACAGAACATGAGCTTCCCAGGTCCTGGGAATCCTAGATACTGCAATACCACTGCCATAAATGCATAAAAGGGGGAAGGTGGAACCTGTACTTACCTCTGCTGTTGGTTTGGGTTTTTTTTTTTTTTGACAGATTGCCAGCTCTTTCAATTTCTATTAGTATATTAATTTTTCTAAGTGATAAGGTAGCTGCTTTGTAATAATTGACTTTCAGCACAGGGAGCAAGGTGTTTAGAAGAGATCTGGAAGATCTTTCTTTTAAAAATGCCGCAGATCTCCCACGACTAAGGCACAGTGCAGGCAGGCACGGGCAAGGTTTGTCTGCAGAATGCAACACAGTTCCCAGACAAAATGCAGGAAGATATATTGGCATGACACTGAGAATGAGCTGATGTCCCAGCTTCCCCAGCTGGGTGGCTAGCCACCCTTAGCAATATGCTAGCCACAAGCTACACGCTCAGGGTTAACGCAGACCCTGCAGACTCAGACTGCCAGCATTCACCTGTCCCCCCCATTGTGCAGAGCATCTTGTGTTCTCGTTTTAGGAATGTGAGGAAAATGAAGACTCTTTGTAGGTATTTGAATAACTGATAGTCTTAAACCAGAATAGATTAAGTTTTTCTTCATTTAACGGCTCACCTAAAGTCTGAATGCCAGAGCAGCTTTCGTCTGCTCACAGACGTAATGAAACCACAGTTGGTACCATGACCCACGAATTGTTATTTTTAACTTGACATTTCTTTCACGTCACTGCAGATGTTTTGAGGAATGGGAAAATAAATGAAATTACTGGGTTCCTTTGAACTAACAGTCTATTGTCAGGTTTATCATGTTACAGTTGTAACAGCAATTGCCTTAAGTGATTTTTAATGGATAACAGTACACATCAAGTTATGATCTTGTCAGATGTGAAAACTAACCAGGGCTAAGTTTCATCAATATTTGAATAGAAAACTAAAGAAGATCTGGAGGGCCAAAAGAAGCTGGGAAGACAATAGGTTATTAGGAAAAGAAAAAACCACAGGGAAACTTATTACAGCTAATTAAAATTAATTGATCATACTGTTTTCAAAAGAATTAATGTGATTGCAGTTGTTTATGCAAAATACAGATGATTACTTTGTAATTAAGAAGAACAGATATTTGATAAACACAGTCACAACTGCTTCATTTACATATATACGTATGTTTATATATATATACGTATGATCAACTTCATATTCTCCAGTCTGACATTTGCCAGCTGAAGACGTCACACTGCGATTCTATGTACACACATCGTGAAGAGCCAAGTTCTGTTCTGACATCATATAGCACCTAATATCTAACCAGTAGCCTAAGATCAGGAGTATGAATTTCTGTTGTGATATAGTCCAAAACGCCACTTAGTTTCTGGACGCCATTATGTTAGATTCTGGAGAGCATAAAAAAGAAAATACCCCTAGCTTTTCCAGTCAGACAAAGGCAAGGGGACTGGAGATAGATTGTACAAAGAAAGAAAGAAGAAGAAGAGCTAAATTCTACTAATTTACATAAACTACAATTAACTATGGTAAATGAGGGCAAGAGAATAAGGGCACCCACAAAGGAGAAGAGAAATAGTCACAGTACATGACATTCAGTTTAAAACACCTAAATTTAGGTGGCTATGTGTAGGTGTCTCTTCATCTGCTCTGTGTGTCTAAGCTCCCGCTGTGTTCAGTGGAGATGTAGCTAAGACAGGGCTCAAAAGAGCCATTCAGCTCACACACCTAGTGTTTTATCAGCCAGATTGCTCCCAGAAACAGTGCTACGGCCATGGAAAGGAACCTACTCCTGCACTGGAAGGGACTTACTCTTCCAGTAAACCATTACATGGAGTATGGTAATCACCTCCTGCCTGAATGCATTACTTCATAGCATTCAAAATGGCCTTAATTTATCTTCATAGTTGAGGCAATATTTGTATGAGTGAATATCTATGACATGGTTGCAGTATCACAGAGGATTTCCTCTTACCCTGTGAGATGAAAGATTCAGCTCAGTCATACAAAACTTCCCCAACCATTCCACAGCACAGACTTGAACTTCTGATTTGGATGCAACTATTCATTTTTATTTATTTGACCTTTATTTTGTCTTATTTGGATGGCTTATTTGAATAAAACACTCCACACATGTAAGCTTAAACAGACTTCTTTTTATTTGGGCTATTCAAAAACACTCTTTGCTCTCAGCATCTGAACTTGGCGCCCATGCAGAGCGAGTGAGCAGGAAAAAATCTCCTGGAGTCATTTTAAGAGCCTTTCTGTAAATGATGTTGCACCAGTTACCTAATGGTGCATGAAAATGACATAAAGCTCGAGATGCTCTTACCAATGTTTCTGTGTAATCACAGCATTAGGACGTCAGCTCTTTGGGCTTGAACTTTTGAGCGGTATAATAAAGTTCAAGTATAACTTGATGCTCAGGCCAGAGTCATCTCCCTTCTACACAGTGAGTGGCATTAAAGTCATGGCGGGATTGTGGTTGGTGTTTTTCTCAGATGCTGTTTCAGCATCATGAAACAGATTTTTATCGGGGAAGAAGAGTAGTTGCATGGCCAGAGTTGTCTTTTACCACCTGAATCAATCTTGGTTCTCTCCATTTTCTACCTGTATTGCATATAAAGGGATTTTTTCCACAGGTACAGTTCCCACAAAAGGATGCCACCAGCCATATCATTATCTCTGTTATCTAGAACTGTGTTGTAGTTTCTTGAATGTTCATGCTGGGTTTACTGCCTCCTTCTCCCCTCTGTCCTATCTGGCTTTTATTTGCAGCTCTGGGCTATAGGAGGGGCATGCCATGGGTATTATGAAAAGAGTTTTCAGCTTATTAGGCTCGGCCACTAAAGCATCTGATTCCATGAGAGCTTGTCAGTAAACCTAAAGGAAAGTCTTGGCTGCATGAGTATCCGTTTGGCTATTTGTGCTGGCCAGCCCATTACGCTATCAGTAATAAGAACTACCAGCTGCATTTGAAGCCCCAGTACTTTACAAATCTTCAAAATTACTCCAACGTGTATGGTGACCCATTATCTCAAATGAGCTCATCACAAATACAGTGTTCGGTGACTATTACCTCAGTGTGATTCACTGGAGTGCTGGCTAATGTGTTGCTTACTTCTGTTAGTTTCAAAAGAACAACTGTAATAATCAATTATCAGCGGGCGGTGGTTTCCTCCACGTTCAAATACATCAATTGCCAGTTGCTGCCAAGCTCTGCTGGGTGCATCACAAATTGTCATAGCCTCCCGGTGCTTCTGTCTCTGGTACTTTGCACAGTGGCAATGATTTCTGACCATTTTTACTGTCTGTGCATTCATGTTGGCCCAATAAAGTCTGCTTGTTGCCCAGTCTTTTGCATAACGCCATCTGAGGTGTCCTCATGAATCTTTTTCAGACTCTCTTGGTGCATTTTAATTGGAGTCTCTGTTTTCCCCTCTTTCTTCACTTGCTCATTCTCTCAGTCACCTCTGGGTTTTTTCCATTCCAAAAGTCTCTGGTAGTCAAGGGAACTAGTTTCTGTGCAGCCCAGTCTGAGCTTATTATTTCTTTTAAAGGACTCATTGCATTGTCACTCTCAGTTTCTCTCTGTTTTTCAGCTCACATGTTTTGCAGATCTGGTAACCATTACAGCAGTGTGTGTGCTTGTTCTTCCTAATACTTTTCTTCAGCTTTTTGTTTCATTTTGTTCTGTTCTATATTTTGTCCCTCTTTGAAATTGCTCAGTTTTTTTATTTCACATTTGAGATGTACTTTTATAACTCTTGCACTGAGTATGGAAATCACTGTGGCACAAAAGACAAAGGTTTGTCAAGAATGTCCCTGTGTTCACATTAGATAATATAAGAGCAGCCAGACTGGGTTGAGCAAAGGTCTATCCAGCCCAGTACCTTACCCCTGGCAATAGCTGACAGCAGATGCCAAAGGATGAGTTTGAAAAGCCGTTGGTCATCTATGATAATACTGAAACATTATTCAAGCATCCTACAAGTTGCAGGTAAATGGCTTCATAAACCCATATACTGGAGGGTTTGGGGCAGGTATTTATTTATTTATTTTACATGTAATTACCCTTGAACAACTTCTTTTAATTGGACTGGTTGTTTTATGAATCTATGTAAAGTTCTATGTAAATCCCAAAAAATCTGAAACAGGAAACTCTGCAGCTGAAGTATAAGCTGTGTGAAGAACAACTTCCTTGTTTTTCTGTTTTTCTTTTTTTTTTTTTTTTGAACCTACCACCTCCTAGTGTCAATTGGTGCTTTCTTGTTCTTATACGGGAATATATGACAAATAGTTCTTTCCCAGCTGGTGTCTCCCTGCCCTTCATAATTTCATACTCTTCTATTACAGGCCTCCCTCAGTCATTGTTTTTCAAAGCATAACGTTGTTTTCTGTTTTGTTCTGTGTTCTTTTCCTAATAATTCTTTATATTAGCTTTTTATTTTTTTAATCATAACTCCCCACCTTGCCAACATTTTCAAGGAATTTTCTACATATCCATTAGAAGCCTGGTTCTGAATGGTAAGGTCAGATAAAATTGCACGGTTATATATTGAAAGGTTTTCCTCATTTTTCTCACTGTACATTTCTCTACAGTGAGTTCGGATGTCCAGTTGTTCAGCTTTAAGAGGTCCTTAGAGAGTTTTCCACTGCTGGTCTTCAACTTTCCTACCCTGAATAACCCAGTATTCTCAATAAACTTTGTCACTTCACCACACACCCTGTTTCTCAGCATTTAAGAGTATGTTAAACAGCATGAGTCCCAGCACAATCCCTATGGGACTCCATTGGTGACCTCCCTCCACTGTGAAAATTGGCCATTTACTCTTACCCTTTCTTCCAATTGTTTTATCAATTATTTATTCATGCAACGACCTTCCTTTTTTATCCCATGTCTGTTTAGTTACTTTAGGAGTCTTTGTAGAATGACTTTGCTGAATGTCTTTTGGAAATCCATGTAGACTGTATCAGCCAGATCTCTTTTATCCACATGAATGAAATAAGCAGTTTTTTAAAGTGTGAATAATCTGACCTATTTCCAGTCACCTACATTAGGATGAAATGAAGTTACCTTTGGAGTGCTTATTCATTCCATTGACTTGGGAGGGAATCTAGACATACAGCCATTGGCTTCAGTGAGCTTTCCACTAGACACCACAGGGATCCCTGCCTTTCTGTATCAAATGTATAAGGAGATATGTCTGCAACTTCCTGGCCCACAGATCATTTATCCATTGCTGTGCCACAGAATTCAGCTCTTCTCTCCAAGTCCAGTTTTCTGAAATAGCTCTTGCTCCAGTGTCCATCCACTTACTCTCTTGTTCCGCTTGGTACCCAAATCTTGCCATTTTTTCTGATGTTATGCCTTACTTTTCCTTGAATGCTCACCAAAACAGAGACTTCCAAGCAGGACAAGGAAAACAAATAGAGAATTTTTAATAGGGCTCTTAAAGACTAAAGTCACTCTTATCATCTCAGATCCATATACCTAGACACACAAGAAGAAACAGGATCCAAAGACACTTCCTTTTTGCCCTCAAGAGTTCCCATTTGGCAACTTGTCACATAATGCTGTTTGAACACATGCACTTTCCATTATTTAATATGCTTATTTTCAAAACTGTAGGGCTTGGTTTTAAACTGGCTTTTTGGTTTCTCTAATTTGCCGTTTTTGCATAGCCTGTCTAATTTTTCTTTCAGAATGACCCTTTTCCATAAATGAAAAGGTACAGATTAACATGTTCAATGTCTAGCTTAAATATTTCATCTGCTCATATAAACTGAGAGACTTATTGATATAGCAGTTAGATATTCTTATTGTAACTGGGAAATAACCATTCATTTAATTCATTATATTCCTATAACAACTATTACTATTTGACCTTGCGAGTATGTTTCTGTAGATGCTTGTCTTTTGAGAGTTTCTTTATTCAACGGTTTCAAATGGCTGTTAGAATTAACTCAATCAGTTTTCCTTTATGTTAATAATATTAATTATTAGAACTAGGATATCTATGCTTCTCTGTCTGTATCATCTTAGCATACCAATTCAGATTTATGTAACAATTTGGTTGCCTGCATTTCCACCGATAAAGAATTTGTGTGGAATAGCTTCTTGGTTTCAGTTTCCTAACAGTGCCTGCTTATTTACATTTCCTTTTCTTTATTTTGCTGAGTTTATTATTTAATATGATTAATTCTGATGTATTTTCTTCCATACCTCACATAATATAGTAGTACCTATTTCCAAAGCTTGCTGGTAGTTTGTGATTAGGCAATTTTAGTCTGAATGAGCTTAAAGTCTTATATGTTATTCTTAGGCAACAACTACAGCTGCCTTTCTTGATTTAGACTAAATGCCTATAATCCTATAGCTAATTAAATTAAATATTTGAATGCCCTATCTCTAGACTTAAATATCAGACTACTTTAGAACTATGAATATTTTAGGGGGTTAAAATTAGTTGATTTATAGTAATGTATCTGGGGATTTTATTATGCCTCCTTTGAAATACATAACATTATTTAATTCCAGATTAATATGACTAGCAGCAAGTCCTTCAGTATTTGTGACTTGTTCTTCACAAGCCCTTATTCCAGCATCTGGCTATTGTTGCTCTTGCTTATGTTCCCAGGCCGGGCCTGTCAAATGTCATTTATTTTCGGCCTTGGCCTTTTTTGTATTTCTTTCTCGCATGTTTGCATTATAGTGCTGAGGCATCTCTCCTGCTTTTGAGCCTCAGCAATGGCTGTGGAGCCTAGGACTTCCAGGCTCTAGAAGCCTTGGTCTACCGAAGTGTGCCTGACATGGGGACTTCCTTGCAGGAATATCCATTGGTGCAGAGCTCCAGCCTCCAACAAGGCTTTCCTTAAGCTCACCCCGTGGGTATTTCCTGAGGTACCTGTCCCTTTTTACCATATGCGCACCCACATGCACAGAACATGGTGCCCAGTCCCACCACATTACCCCAGCCTCAGAAGGTGGTTTCCTAGAGCAGGAACAGTCCCCAACAAGGTTAGGACCACACTGGGATAGATGTGTCCAAACACATCACATCACATCCCATCCCATTTTCCACTTGGACAAAGCAGGCAAGGGCTGGAGGAAATGCAAGCTGGTTGCTGCCATGTGTGTCCTGGGGGAAGCAGAGTCATAGAGAGATGGACTTATTTCCCCATTGCTGCAAGGGAAGCATGTGGCAGAGTGGGGAGTTAAACCCAGAGCTCCCAGCTGCAGAGCAGTGACTTAGCTGTAGGACTGAATGTCTCCACTGTGATGATGAAGTGTTTTTCAGATGAGTTGCAAAGCAGTTAGTTTGCTCCTCTGCAGTCATTAAAGATCCCAAGACTGCTTTTCATGAGCTTCCAGTAGTGTCACTTAGCTGAGTGTCCTGGCTACAGTCCAGCCTGGCTTATTGCAGACTGCATCTCTAGACCTCCATCATTTCAGCTGTGTAATATAAACCAACCAAACACATCACTCTGCTCTGCTGATGTTGCTAAAAAGTTACACAGCCTTGCTCCACAGCCACTGTAAAGCCATGAAATGAAGCACTCCTTTTATGTAAATGCTCTGTGCAAAGTATAGTCTGTATTTCCGGTGCATGCAATTTTTCATCGGCCTTACTATCATTATGGTTACCACGTAGATTCATATATAATCTCGTGGACTAAGGAGCTCTGTGCAATGGTAATCTTTTGCCCTGAATTTGGGACTGATTATACACACAGCAGTCAAGGTCGTGTTTCAATAACAAGTTTTTTTGGAAGCTCTGGACACAGAAAGGGATGAATAATTGTCATTGCTCTTCAGACTCCTAGGCAGAGTCCTAAGAAATTTCAGAGCACCTCTTGAGAATTTTCTCTTCATTTTCATATTAAAACACCCATAGGGTCTAAATTAATCTTCCTATTCTGCCGGATGGTCCTCTCCAAACAAGCAATGCCAACACTAATGAAGCTTTGTATGTGTGATCCTGGGGCATTCATATCCAGTGGTTGTGTTGTATAGTTTCCTAGGTTTGACTGATCTGTCTAATCACAAGTTAAAGTTCCATATGGTCAATGGCCTTCACTTTTCATTCTTTGAATTCTTTGTGTTGAAAACACAAAGCTGTGTTTTCAACGCTTTTCCTCATGGAGATAGTGCAGGGAACAAGTCCGAGCACAGGTTACAGTGTCCTTGGCTACAACGCACACCACGCACACCTTAGGCCAACATTTACCAATTGCTTGCAACATGTATGCTAACCCCAGAACACATTCTAAGCTTTGCATTTGTTTGTAGTTTTACTAGTTTTAAAAATAAGCCATGATAATTTTACACAAGTATTGCATTGACTCCATCTGACAATTTTACATAGTCGGCTTTTAAGCAGCAGCAAAATACTCACTAGCCTTCTTAAGAATTTTTGCCCATTTTCCATGTAGAGACTTTTGCTTCCCACTGCTTAAAATAGTGTTCAGGTTCAGCTTCAGTTTCTTCTGTGGATTTTTCCATCGTTCTATTTTTATGTACTCATTTCAAAGCCAGTATAGTTCTTTTTCAGACATGTAGAGATGGCAGAAAACTCTCCAAGACCATCACTAGACTTCAGTTACTTTCCTTCTTTCCAGGTAAGTGTATATATAGTATGTCAACACCAGCTTTTGATGTAAACCCCTGTGTATGTTGAGCTGCTTTAGATTGCCTGATTTTATTGCCTTCATTCTTTCAGAGTGAGATCCAATATAAAAATGCTGTATGATATGACTGGAATAGCATGCAAGACTTGATTGGAATAGTAATTGTCACTGAGAGTTATTTCTCTTTTGGGACAAAGGTTTTGAAACTTTTCTGCATAAGAAGTGGTTAGTAATTTCTTCTTATTATCCTATTCCAACTGTATCTCTTACATTAGTTAGAAGTGCGAGTTAATATCTGAGACCTCTCAATAGGTCTTTTCACTTTCTAGAATCCTGAAAAATGTGCCACAGCATTGTCAGCCTGCCTTTTTGTTATATAGCCTCAAAAAACTTGCTAAAAATACCCATTCTTGTTAAATGAAATCCAACATTAGTAATAGATACTCACAGAAATGTCCTCTAGAAATTGCAAAATATAACCAACTTGAGAAAAAGAAATCAATCCATACCTCGCCACCTAGATTATCAGAGCTTGATTTAAAAACAACAAAAAAAGCTAAAAAGAAAGGCCAAGAAGACCAAAATGTAAATTCCCCTTGTCACGTTTCTGTGCTATTGGCAGATGCCCCAGGCAACAATACTTTCTCTGTCTTGAAAAGTGGAAACTATTACCCTAGAGCACAGTGTCTGAAGAGATCTCAGAGTTCAGATAAACTCCAAGGCAGCAGACTGGGTTACCAGGGAGGAAGGATGACGAGGGCAAAGATTTCTAAATCCCACCACCTGCAGTTCTCTTTTATTGGAAACCTGAATGCTTGGGTGCATGTTTCAGTTTCAATACTTTCTCCCCGTGGCCAAAGGAGGTATTGAGCTGTTCAGGGCTGTCGACTCAACCAGCTCTCTCTGTCCATCCTTTTGCACTCTTTGTCCTCCCAGCAGAACAAACTAGGGACAAGCATTGCCGACTAATGGCAATAATTTGCACTTAACACAGAATTTCTTCCATCCGCTCTTTATGCTCTGTCCTTCCAGAGAATATGGGTCTGCTTCCTTCAATCCATCTGCAGTAATTTGTGATGACACCAGACACTAGGTGGGGGGGGTGGGAGGTGGAGCAAGCCTGACCCCACCGCAGGACTCCGGCTCCTGCCTAGCAACAGCCTCCACCAGCGCGCTGGTGGTGTGTTCTTCCTTCCCTCGCTAGAAGAACAAATGTTAATATTCTTCACATGTGACTCCAGAAACTGAGTAATAGGACCTGACCTGACCAGAAATGCCAGGATCACAAAGTCTCAGGAGTTTAGTCCTAGCATAATGCATCATTACGCTAGCGAAACAAACTCCTTGCTTGCTGTTTGCAGCCACATTAAATATAAATAAGAGAACTAAACAAACCACTGAAAAATAGTCTAATTAAATTGTGCAGTGAGATAGGCCCATGGCTTTTAGTGCTTTTAATTCCCCATGAAAAAAAAAGCATATTCTCTTTCCATCTTTTTCCTGACATTTGTTCCCACACAGAAAGGCTAAAGGTAGCTGCTGTTGGCTTGTAGTTAATAAAGGACTTTCTCCTGTGAACTTGCCTGTGAATGACTTTGCAGGGTTAAGCAAAGCATCTGCAAGGCCAAAACAAGACTTAAATCAACAGCGAATATGATCAAATTTCATTTGTGTGTCTGCAGAGCTCCTCTACAGAATAACTCTGGTGCATGGAAGGGCCCTTTGCTCCCTGGCCCAAAGGAGGTGGGGAGTCAGGGGCACAGCACGGCACGCTGTCACTGTGCCAGGTCCTCTTCTCTGGGTAGGCTGAAGACTACACTCAGCTGAAAACCCATCCTGTGGGACTCAGTGTTACTACTCACAGGCTGAAAGATAAGAAGCTGCCTAAGTGCTGTGTAAGCCAAGGTCTAATTGGGAGTACTTACATCTCCTCCACATGAAGCTTTTCCTTTACAGGTTTTACGAAAGTTAAACGTGACAGACTCCGTAAGTAGCACTTACAGTCTTCTCATTTTCGGTTGCTCCGTCTCACTTGAAGAATTCGTAAAACAACTTTCTCCAGCTCTAGCTGTCTGCACTACTCCCTAAAGGAGGAGTATCTATTAAACTTTTTATGATGTGTAAACAAGTACATTTCCTTTCAAAATGACAGTGTTTTCACAAACAATGCCCCAGTCCCTGGATTTAGCTCCAGAGAGGTATTTCATGGAAAATACCTTCCAGTCTGCTTCTGATTACAGTAGCAGATCTGAAAAATGGCCACTTGCCACATAGTCCTCCAAGCAGTCGTAATATCCCCCTTCTCCCAAATCAAATGCGTCTGAGTTTCTTTGCCTCATAGAATCCAGCAGCTTTTTTGCGTGAGGAAAAACACGTATTCTGGAAAACAAGAGGCTGAATATATCCCCCTGGATTTGGGTTGATAAATATTAGAGAATGGCAGCAGTTCTGATTCGCAGAGAAGTAAAAAGACACTCTTCCAATCTCCTGAGTCATATTGGAAAGCTTATTTTATTTAGCAAAGAGAGTGATGAAAGTTGCACTGGAGACGTCAACACTTGGGTAGCCCTGAAGCATATTGGCACTCTCAGATCACAGGAACTGAATAGAGAGACACTGCCCCATTGCTGTGCTCACTGCCTGTCCTAACAGGTGTATCAGGGAATGTTTGCCAGAAAGGCGGAGAATGGTGCATTTCTGATGAGCCAGTGGATGTCATTTGGCCAGGGAAGTAGCTTGATGATAATAATATGTAAAAACACAAGCAAAACATAACCTTCTGTGAATCTCTGAGTGATGTTTGGTTTTGGGTTTGGGGTTTTATTTTTGTTGTTTGTTTGTTTTTTTTTTCCCCTGAAGTCTGTAGCCCCTGGAAAATATTAGGATAAGGCAGTATATTTTAAAACACATCAACAGCCATTTTTAGGAAAGAACACACTGTCTGGGCTCTGCAGCTCACCAATCACATAAAATGAAATAGGCCACCAAGACCCAAACCACACCCCTCTTTTGGTCCTTAATCAAAATGTATAACATTTTTAAATTCTCTAGCAACAGTGTTTCTAAAAATAGACATTTAGGCTATCAGCGCAGAGAATTCTTCTAACCTTTTCAAGTGTTTGCAAATGACAAAATTGTTCCTATTGTAATTGATGGCATTAAGTTGAGGAATATTGGGGAAACATACCTAAGGCTCTGACAATAATTTTGTTACTAATATATTCCCCTGGTTTGCCTTTGAACTCTGTCATTCTTTGCCTTGCAGCTGTGTGTAATGAGTGGTGAGATTATTCAAATGAGCCCACAGCAGAACATTGTTTTCTTAGTTCCTAGATCTTGGGAAGACATCTCCTGCCACAGTCAGTAGGTAAAACCTGAATCTCAACATTAGCATTGAATTCAATTTTATGCTTAAGGGTTTGTAAGTACCTTTGTACCCTATAAATATAATTGTGCTTGGTTGTGATGGAGCTGATCTCTACTTACAGCAGCTGCCAATGAACCGGCAATAAAACAAAGGGAGAAACAGCTCAGCCTGTCACCGATGAGTGAGAAGCCAAATGTGACTGCGCTTATGCCGTGGCATACAGACTTCTGTGAGTAGATTGCAAAGAGAGCTTACAGGATGCTCAGAGGCAGCAGATTTGTATATGGGAGCTTGTTGCCATCTGTTATTTCCCATTCTTAACCACTGGGTTTAGTGCCTGTGAGAGAAAAGGAAGAGAGAAGAAATTTAATTCTGTATGAAGAAATATTGTGTGAGAGACATTTTCCAGCATGGAAAAAAATTAATAAGGTCCAATTTAAAACTGATAAATAGTCAATTCAGTATGGTAGGATTAACGATTTTTCCTAAGGAATTTACAGAGAGATAAGCATCTCATGAATAAATAAATTCAGCTGCAGCACACTAACGTATTTATTGATTCACAAGCCATTTGTTCGAGAGTTTGCCCCTGAGGAGAAGAAGGTACCCTATTATTATTGATAATATAAGATTTACAGTTATATTCAGAAACGACAAACTACATTTAAATGATGTCTCGGGGTTAGAACAAGAACCCACCAAAGCCAGGAAATTCAAAGTTAAGTCTGACACTGTCAGACTGCATGGTGTCAGGAAAAATGACAGTTGTGTCTTTGCGTATCTTGGCTTCTGTGGTTTGTATCTCAATTTTAATGGCATGGAAGTGATATCATTTCCCTCTGAATTCACTTTTGTTTTACTTTATCATAAATAAAAAAGAACAGTGTAGGACTGTGAACAGGGTAGGCCACAGCAGGGGTAACACCTACCCATGGTAGAAATTACTCTTTACCACCTGTTTAAAGTCCTACCTTCCAAATTTATTATTATTTATTAGTTGCATGATTGCCTGGTTAAACAATTTACTAATACCTTTTGCAAGCAGATGTAAGGACAAAATACCTGGCCAAGAAGTTTACAGAGAGAAGAGGCAACCTAAACACAAGGCTTGCTAGCAAGGCAAGCAAAATTAGTCGGACTTGATGATCTTAAAGGTCCTTTCCAACAAAAAAATTCTATGATCCTATTCTAAAATTATGTGAGTGTGGCTCTGCGTAGTGCTGGGACTTGATTTTCAAAGACAGAAATATTTGTCTTTTTTCTAGTTACTCCTTTGGCTAAAACCTGTTGGGGTAAAGAACCTTGACAACAGCATTCACCATCCTGGAAACTCAAATGTCACATTCATGCTCTGCCTTGAACAGTAGCTGCTGGTGCTCCTACGTCCAGATAGTTGCTGTATAGTCAGGGCAGCTGAGCTGGTTTATACTGACCTTCTTAACCAAGGAGCGCATAGCCTTGCTGGGGTGGGTGGTCTCAGGGGAGATCCTGCGAGAGACCTTTGATCTTTTCATAATCCACATCCTTGAAAGAACAGGAGGATCTCCTGCCTGTGTACTAGCAAGCCCTGTAGTACATGTAATTTCCTTGTGGGTAGAAGAGGTTTAGCTAAAATTCTGCTTTTATAGGTAGGGAAAAACCTACATTTGCCTTTAGTGTGCCCTGGGAGGCAATTCATGAGGCTTCAGTTATAATTGGTCAGAATAAAATATGCTCCTAATCCTCTTTATTTGTGTAGGTGACAGGGGTCTCTCAGGTTACACAAACACTTAACCTTCTGTATCTCGGCTCCTAGATCCTAACGGGAAACCTAGAGCTGTTTACACAGTGAATTTGTTGCACATTGCAGAGGACAGAGCATTTGTCAATCAATGGCAAGATTATATTCACAGATCAATGTATTAATAGAAATTACAAAGGTTACGCTCTGGGTTAAATTCCAGGCAGCAAGTGGAGAATCCATCCATGTTAGGGAGGGTAGTTCAGGAATACTCAACTATTTAAAGGGCTGACATAAGAAGTACTCAACAGGCTGTTTCTCATTTGTTCCAAAAAACTGACAACCTAGACCCTTTGTTTTAAGTATCTCAGTGCAGTAAAAGATGTAAGGTAGATGCCCAGGTGAGGATCATCTGTTTGATATGAGGCTTGATAATTATATTTCCCTCAAAGGTATCCCAGGAGAGGTTTGCGTTCAAAACCAAACACAGTATATATATTTTTCTCACAGTGGGCAAATTCACAGTTTGCAACTCTTCTGAGATGTTGATAAAAATCCATGATAGTAATAATTAGATTTTTCTCAAAGGTTGGAGAAATAAGGCCAGAGATGTGATGAATTTTAGATGGCCATTAATAGTTTGAACTAGGCTAAGTTACAAAACTGCCAGAAATTCTCACAAAAATATATGAAAAGCTGGTGCAGGTGAGATCTCTTTGATCTGTTTATTGGAAACCGGGTGGGAGGTAATGTTCTTTGAAGGCAATTTTACAAATAATTCGTGCTCTGCTAGACTTGGTCAGCATTTCAGCATGTGACTAATAACTAGGCTCATGGACAGGGCCTTTTTTTTTTCTTTTTTTTTTTTTTTTATCCCTGATACCCTTACAGCCGTAATCATGCATCCTGTCAGTTGTTATCAAGATAAAGACAAATGTTCTCCATTGCTGTACTGTCAGCGCATTTCAGTACAAGCAGAAGGGTAGCACAGCACACCTGTTAGATGTGTGGAATATACCATTTGTCTTGTCACAGACGCAGAATCAGGTGTGCCCTGAGATGACAGGATCTTCAATGCAGGAAAAATTTAGGTCTGCTCTCTACATTGTCGTTGACCATTCTGCTGCCATCTGTGCAGCTCCTCAAGGCTCTTCAATAAGTCAGGAGATAGGGACCGAGATTCTCTCCAAACCCACTCCTTTTTACATGTGGAAAAAACTTGTCTTTTAGCTTGGCACACATCGTATAGAAAACCAGTGAGCTATACATTCATTATTAAATACACGCAGTGTGACTTGGAGGCAGAAGTTCATGATCATGACCTTTCTTCTTTTATTACATTCAGCTTTTGAAGAAGCAGATGGGGTTTAGTTTAACTGTTAACATAAATCGCCATATGGAACAAAACACAGCTGATTATTATATTAACACGGATTTTAATATGTTTCATCATGTTATTGCGGCTCCAGTTGTCATGCTATTCTGTTCAGTATATTCATTCAAGAAATTTAATGTTGTATCTTACAAATTGAGATCCTATTACAAACATATGGTGTATAAATAGATTTTGCCACCTGGTGACTGTTAAAAATCTGTAAGGAAGGGATTGCCCTAGTGTTAACTCCTCCCTACTGGAAGTCAATTTTCCAATCACAGACATTTTAAAGAAATGCTGAGGTAGAAACTTGATTTGCTGCTGTGACAAAGGGTTAATTGTGCTAATTGCATTGTAATACCTGCTCAATTTAAAGTCTTTTCCCGTTGTGATTGTCTTGGGAGTCAAATTGTTTTTAAATTGGTTTGTCACATGAATGCATTTGGAACTTTGCGATTAGGGTTGTGGAAACCGAGATAATGTCTAAGTTATATAACAGTTCCTTCCATAATCCATCACTGTCTCATTTTAGGTCTACCTAAGAAAGTTCCCCGCACACATGGGAATAGGTCGATTGAGGTAATGGATGAGGTAAGCTAGCTGCTTGCTGGCTGTGAATGTTTGCATTTCTTTCCACCACCAAGTGCTGTATGGAATATTTGTGGGCTTTGTGCTTTCTGGAGTCAGGCCCATGACCTCCATGAGTTATGGTACACCATGAAATGAGCAGTTAAGAAAAAATCTCTCCTAAATCTTAAGAATGTTTGCTTAATGGTGTTGTTCTTGTCTGATCTTACAAACAAAGACATAAGGCAGAAGACCCTATCCACTGACCACTCAAGTCAATGGACCAATTTTTATGGGCCGTGTACCAGGCCTGAGGATCTGGCAATTTGCAAAGCAGGGGAGGAGCAGTGTTTCTCAGGGCAGCCTGTTCAGATGTGCTTGGCAGAAAAGACCTACAAATACAAATCCTGCAAGCTTGTTCCTTTGTTTATAGATTGGTAAAGGTATTTAAATGTATATATGAGGTAGTGAGAAAGGAACCAGCAAGAATATCTAATTAGTGGGTTGAGTTTTAAGGAAGTGATTCCAATGGTAATTGGTGATCTTGAGAAAGGTAGCAATGCCTATGCTCTATAATGACCTGAGCACCATAAATGCAGAAGATAGATGGGTAGACTTGATAGGAATACAGTTACTCCAACAGTGTTATAGGGGCCAGGTAAAGGGCAAGCAATTCCTTAGGGAGGAAACTGATAAAAGGCATCAGGGTAGATTGATGGAAGGAATAAGAAATGGGCTAGCTGAAATTTATTGCAGACCTGGGCAGTGCTTGCTGTGGATATAGTGGAAATATGAAAGAGAATTGAGTGGCTGTAACAGCCAGACAGACAAAGTGGAAGCAGCTAATGGGGAAAGGAGACTGAAGAGGTGATTCAGATACCAGGTGGAGAAATATGTATAGGTGGGAGCTGAGTGCAGGTGTGGGAGGTTGGGACATGGGGGATGAGCAGTTGAGTGGACATGGGTGAGGGGTTCAGGGGCATGTGGGGATGAGCAGCGAAGAAAGGAGCCATGGTGAAAGAGGACAGCGAGTGTGTGTCGCAAGTAGGCTATGAATGGAGTGAGCTGTGATAGGGTCAGAGGGATGAACTGGAAACAACACCCTTAACATGCTGGGACAAGGAGTAGGAAACACTTTCTCTTAGGCCTGTGTGCAGCTCTGAGGTGATGGGACCTTTGCTCATGGCTTTGGGGTGCTTAATAAAAAGTCATGGCCTTAGGGTACAGATGGATGAAAATACAGGGATTGTTGGCAGCAAAAGGTAAAACAATAGCAGTACAGAGGAGTGAATTCTCTGCCCGGCACATCCTTGAGTCCCACAGTCACCTTAAACCACCTGTGCCAGGGCACCAACAGCAGGACTATGGAAAAAATACTGAAGTCTTTCATGTCTGAAGCAAATACCAGAGGTGCTAGCAGGGCTGGTAACAAAATGGATAAGACAGAGGACTTGTCAGGCCATTAATGTGTCCCACTCCAATGCATCTCCTGCACCACAGCAGCCTCCGGTTACTCGGTGATGCATGCTCATTGGTTTTTCTTGGCTGTTAACCCACAGCTGTAGGGAAGGTCTAAAGATCTGGTTGTCACCACAATTTGTGTCTTAGCTTTGGAATAATCAGATCTCTTTCTGGTTTACTCTTTCTATAGGCAACCTATTCTATTTTTGACCACTGCAAGTAGGACTGTGTTTTTATTTATTCATTTTCTTACCTGCTCTGGACCTGGTTATTTTCCCTTCGCTTAGATTTTACTGAAAACAGGAGCAATTTTTTGCTGCAACCTTCTGTTGTGCATCTGGCCATACTTGTGTAATTCTTTTTCCTGTAGAAATGCTTAAATCACTACAGTAGTTAATGATGAAAGTATTACGTAATATATGATATAGTGATGATCACATAGAATTTTATAATCAAGATAAATTATTGTCAGTATTTTTTCTAGTATTTTTGTCAGATATAAAGTGCATATAACACAACTTATTAGTGAGACGGAAATGTACTGTATCAAACTACTGTTCTGTGGCTTCTAAGTGACTTTAAATCACTTTGTATCCGATAATTACTAATGCTCCATTAAAGATCGGAAAGGCAATTTATTAGGAACTCCCAAAAGTCATCTTTAAGCAGTGCAATCTGTGTTTGGTTAAAAGTTTACATAAAATCAATACAAAATTATAGCAGCATAAATAGTTAAACAGCTCTCAGTTAATGTTATACTTGAATCTGACCTGCTCCTGGCAGTTTGGAAAATGTAAATTACAGAGGAAGAGTAGGTGAGATCTTGGGGAAGTAGTATGTGAATGATTTTGCTGTTCTGAATGCCACGTAAAATGGAAGAGCATCAATCTATTACTTGCCAGTAATGTCTTTGTGGTCTTTTTTTAACTCCTGGAGGTATCTGGAAAGCATCACCAAAATAATATCAGGATGAAGTTTTTACTGCATGCTAGCTCTTGCTAGCAAAATGTTTAATATCATGCCGTGGTAAGAAGTGATTCCAATTTTAATTAAGGCCCAAATCATCTCCTCTCTACACAAAAATAAGAACAGTAAAGCAGCAGGTGCTGAGGCTGGGGAATAAGTGTTTAATCCCTTAAAATAAAATTGAGGAAAAAAAACTCTTCCAAACAAACCACAAGTGAAAAATAAACTAAGGAAAATTACTTTCACCTCCACCTACTCTGTCAGTTTATTCACTAGGACATTATTTACCACTGTCTAAAAGACATAACCTAAAAGAAAAAGGCTAAAGCACTCGTCAATTTTCCAGCCTTACAGGGTAATTTCGGCTGTTTGATTATGAATTGAACGTATGTTCTACTTACTGAGCTAAAGCAAGGGATTAGTCATACCTAGTGTTGAAAGTTGGTTTTGTTTACAAAGTGGTGTTGTTTGGTATATCTAAAGAAAGACTCCCAAAAGTCACATTTGTACCACAAGCAGATAGTTCAAACCTCAAGCTGGAAACATATATATTAATTTTTTTTTCTCCTCTTCGAATTATAGAATTGTTTAGGTTGGAAAAGACCTTTGAGATCATGAACTCCAACATTAACCCAACACAAGGCAAGTAACGTAGAAGAAATCATCGCAAAAGTCAGTTGGGAGCATTGCTGTTACAAGGCATGTAAGAATAGCACAAAACAGAGCAAGGGCAGAGGCGGGTGATCTGTTGATTCCCTTTGTATTACTCAGGGAAAAAGGAGGGCTGTTTTGTATCTGATTTGGAAGGGTATACGCAGTCAAGTACTTGCAAAGGATTTAACCAGCATCCCATATCCTGTGTATCCCATTTGTTTCTCTAGCTGGGTGTTTGAAAGCCACATCTGTCTGGGCTTTGAGAAACCCAAGCAAAAGGACTTCCATCTTTTAGGGCTTTTTGTCTCACTCAAAAGCAAAGTGACCTGTGACAGAAACTTTCCATAACCATCTCCATGTAAAGAATTTCTCCTGCCCATTACTACTCTAGACACCACGGAGACGTAAAATTTTTTGGCGAGTGAAGGACATGTCGTTTGGCAAAAGTGTTGCTTTTCTGGTAAAGTACACTGAAAGCCACAGTGTAATGAACTTTCTTGGCTTACCACAGGTCAACCTTAGGAATAAAGATCTATATTTAGGATTTATGAAAAAATCAGCAGTCCTTCCCTACCTGAATATCATATTTGCTTTAGACATAAAATCTAATTTCTTAATGACGGTATGTGTGGATCTTATCAACCTGCAGTTAATGATAAAAGCAAATCTTATAAACAGGCAGACTTTAAATAACACATTAAAGCTTATCACTGATGATATCTTTAATTATAGTAAAGCAAATTGTAAGACAGTCTAATGGGAAATACAAATTACTTGTTAAAATTATTAACAGAGTTAATGTGCTTACATTTGTTTATGTGTACAGGAATCATTTCAAATATTTGACTGCAATGACAATATGTGTAAAGATCAATTAAAAGTCAGGAAGATGAGATATTGGATTTTCAGACCTTAATAGGATTTCATCTGCACTTGTTATATTATGTTATTCACTTATAATTGAGCTTCCATCATATCATAGAATCTGTCACTTCACCAATTTATATTTCTAACCTCTAATGAAACTTCTGTTTGCTAAGGAGAATTTTTGAAACCCATGATCCTGGTGGAGCTGTCTGGTACAAGCATTAATCTGCCCTGCTCTGAGATTGGGGGTTCAGGCTATTGACGCAAAAAACTAATGTTGCAGTGGCAATGCCTAGGTAGCCGGCTCCTTCACAAGTATCACTACCCTCACAAGTTGATCTAATAAATACCTTAGGTGGAATAAAAGGCAGTTTTATGTATAACAAGCATGATAAATTGGTAAGATGAAAATTGCCAGTAGTCTGTCTAATATTAGTTCATTAAATTCAGTAGAATGAAAATAACCACATAAATGCAACTAGAATACCTTTGTTTACAGTCTGTTGAGTCAGTCCTGTTCCATCTGAGGCTCTGTCCCTGGAATGAGTTTGTGATAATCCATCAGTACCATTATGGGGGGTCCACTCAGAGTTGCTCAAACTCACTGGTGGTTTCCAGCAATGCAACATTGACGGGGATGGTCCCACTTCATCCAGCCTTGCCTATCCTTTGCATTGACCAACAACATGCAGTCATCCTCATGGAGTGATCTTTTGGCACTTTGACTGGGGAAGCGTGAATACCAGGATGAGAACCCTGTTACATGAACACAGACTCAAAACCACTGCAAACACAGGGTCTTTCAGTGTTCTCAGACTGAAGCTATCGCAAACAGTGATTGCTCCAAACAAACATCCTTGCAATCTAGCTTATTTTTATTTCTAGTTTCCATGCAGTATTCCAAGACAATACTTTGTGCATCAAGTGGACTTAGGCCAAGGTATTTCTATAGAGAGCTAACATTTTTGTACTTTATTGTAACGGCAAGCTTAACCTTGAAACCAACAGATGTTGCTTTGAAATGATCTGATGTAAGGTAGTCTGTAAAGCCAAGCTTAGATGATAATGAAGGGAAAAACACCACTGACGCTGTGATTGAAAGCACCTATCCACATTAACTTTTCTGGCAAAAAAAATATATGTTTTTTAAAAAAAAAAATTATAGGCAGCATAAGAATTTTTTTCTTGACATCAATCTGACCCTTATTCAAATTCTCCACTACTAGAGATTGTCTCAATTGATTGCACCTGGGACATTAAGTAATGTGCTACAAAGATACCACACTGCACTCTGTATTCTCTGATATTTTGTACAGTTGCTTAAAGTAAAGAAATATTTTCAGAAAAAAGCAGGAGGGAAAAAAAAAGGAGAGAATATGAAAGAACATATGCCAGGTTCTCTGGCGCTATAAACAGGTATTGCTCCTAGCCTAGCCTCAGGTTTATTTACAGAGCCAAATACTGTTGCTGAGCTGATTTTTAATGACACGAGAAAAAGCTGAATAGAAATAGACTTGCAAAATAAGCCAAAGCACATACAATTAAAACTACAACAACTTCCAGAAAAACAAGTCTCACACCATGGGTCGTCCATGCTGACTGGCAAGCATTCCCTGTGATGCACTGGTCACCAGCTGTATCGCTGCTACCCAACTGAACAACAACCCCATTTTAAACACTAAACATAGAGTAGGAAATGGTTTTGTATGAGTGTAGGCAGCCACAGCTGTGAGGAGAGGTTGTGTGCACACTTGTCCCTTAGCAAACGAGGTCAGGGAGGGCTCTGAAAGCAAGCAGGAACGTCAGAGACCACCAGGCAGCCTCCCAGTGCTCTGATTTAGGCCTGTCCTCTCTGAAACATTGGTGTCCGCATTCCCAGGTGGGTGTCCTGAGCATAACAGTTGCTCTATGATGTTAATGATTTGGCTCCCAGTGGTGCTTCCCCCTGGGCAGGGTGAGCACCCAACAGCAGACCAGATCGGGTATTGCCTGATGTCTCACCCCACAGTGCTCCCTGACTGGGCATCTGGGGCAGAGATCCATGTCCCAGGGATCACCCTCTTAGCATCCTGCTGTCCCCCATGCTGGCAGTCTTATGATGCTCCCTTCTTGTCTACCACATTTTTTCAGGCAACCCAGTATCACCATGCCAGCTGCAATCTCTCCTCATTGCAGGTCTAGGTTCTGGGTGATGCTCAAACACCCTGCCCATGTGGCATAGAGCTCACTGAGGCAATTGCTCCTGCAATCCTCTGAACACTGATTCCCCTCATATGAATGTTCATATGGGGGGAATCTGGAGCATGCAGATCTGATGCAGGTGTAGGCATAAGTTAGAGTTGCCTCAGAGTGTACAAAGTGTTGAATTTTAGAGCCAATAAGCTGAAATTTGTAGTTTCCCCCTTAAAAACAAGGAGCTGCTTTCATTATTTCATTTGCTGGCTTGTTACTACGGCAACATTTATATGAATAATTCATTCCTTCTTCAACTTTATCTTAACAAAGTCAAAGACTGCATCCTAAATATCAAAGCAGACCAAACTCTTTTTTTCTTCCACTTTTTCCAGCTAAAATGGTATTGCTATCCTTTAGTATTATGCTTGAGACAAACATTATTCTCAATTATTATTGGTTATGGCCTAAGATTATTAAGCATTCAGTCTGTTCCATGATGCTTGAATTTAGAGATTATTTTAGTCTATTCTTTTTGTTGATTTTGCTAAGCCAAAATATTTTTTAAAAATTTATTGTGTGATATTAAACTTTTAAAACCCTATAATTTTTCTGAGTTATTTTCCCCTTGCTGATATTTGCTAATTTAATGAGAAAGACATGGTCACCAATAGTCCCAGATTTCACTTTGACTATGAAAAGCATCCCTGCATCTGCAGCGAGACCGCTGAACGTGTCAGACGGCAGCTGCCTTTGATCACACCAAGTTGGCCAGGAGAGATACACTACAAAGCCCCAGGTACCACAGGAAGCGGCACAGGCCTGGCCACCAGCTGAAGGGAAAACATTTTTGCAGGGAAAGCGAATAGTCTGGCACAGGACTTGGCAACACAGCTGGTGTCAGAGGTGCAAAAGGTTCAACGAAAAGCAGGAGAGATTCCCCCCGAGACCAGCCTGTGGGCAACCATCGTGATGGGACCACAGCACAAAGGTAGAAGGCAAGTGGATCACACAGCGGTCGCAGAAACCCAGCATCCTGGTTACCCCCTCAGGTTGCACTTTGACAACATCCTAAATTTTCTGTTGGTTTTCATTCATTGGGTGTTTTCATCAGAAAACTCACAGGATTGCTGGGAGGGTCTTTTGGCCCCTGCTAAAATATTTCAAAGTCACTCATAACTACAGTCAGAGGAGAAGGATGAACTCTAAGGTTGCATTTTGCAAAATATTTTTACCATTGAAGGGACATGGAGCTGTTTCAAAGATTTTTTTGAGTGATTTCCAGTGTCTCAAAAATTTTGTTCTAATTTAGTAGATCTGTGAAAAGAAGCAATTCACTTGATGACTCTTCAGCTGTTTCACTTTTCATCCCATTTCCTCTGCATATAGCCTGATATTTATTGACTTAAAATCATACCCCCAAAAAAAATGACTTGCAGAAATTTCCTAGAGTTGCAAATGAGAAAAACTGTCAATACTTTCTATAATCTAGAAGAAAAAGCCACTCAGGGATAGCTGACATCTTACGAAATCAAAGCAGCACTTCTGCTATATTTTTTAAAATTTGGACAACTCCTGAAAAGAAAAATGGGAAAAAGTGCTCCCGATTCTGAGTGAATACAGATTTTTTTTAATGACATTCTCAGTCAATTTCCTATGTAATATGAATGATCAGCAAGCAGAGTTGTCTGATTTTTGTCATATTTATTAATGATGTACAATACTAGCATGGTACCCTGTGCAAATTATAAGCTGATTAGTTTTCAGCCATGTCAGCTAGTACTTTGATCCTATCTGAATTGATATGCTAAGCAAGGAGAAGGTAAATTATTGCTTAGATGAGAAGCCTATATCAATACCACATGCTTCTTAGCAAAGCAGGAGTGGAACAACACACACTTCACCTAGGCTGTTTCTTGTGCTCAAGCCAGCCCAGTCGGAGCTGGCTCAGGTACACTGAGCACTGTCAGCCTGTGCTGCATAAACATACAGAAGAAATAACTCCTTGCTGCAGAAAAGTGATGGGCATTTGGTAGGTCCAGGCTGAGTCAGTACCAAGCCCCAGTGGCAGCAGGGACTGTGCTGCTGAAAATGCTCTGGTTTAACTGGGCCATGAAGCGGAGCCTCTCCCCACCTTTGTGCACTGCAGACAGATTTGTATTTAAGCCTCTGACTTTTAATCCCGATGGCTTTGCCAAATCTCGGTTTGTGACTGGTTTGCTACTTGCAGCTCCCCCTGTAGCCAAGCTCCCAGCCTCTTAAAATTAATGTGCATGACTGCATGCCATTAAAGAGTTGCAAGATTTCACCCTCAAAAGGTCATGTTTTATCAGTAGGCAGGGCACTTCTGTTGACAGCTTGAGTTAGGCAATATGTGTATGCACATCTGGGTGTGCATATGTCTATGATGAAGTGCTGTGAGCAAGATATGATCGTAATGTTGGGCAAAGATTCAAAAAGCTAGTCTCTCTCCACTAGGTCAAAGCAACACTGTCCTTTAATGTACCATTATAAAAGTGTGACACAGATAACTAGATTAAGAATCAGAACTTGCAGCTAACTACTATAATTCAATAGTTATTTGAATTATAATACTGTGAAGATACATACCATGTCTTGTGAAGGAAAAGAGAAACGCTTTAATCATTTCTACTTTACAACTGCAACACATACTATAATTTAAGTCCCCTCATTACGGCTTTTAGTGCACTGTACAATATTTTGCTGTGAGAGATCCGTGTATCTGTCTGTGCAAAATAAGGTGATGGCTTTACAAATATCTCATTCTGGCTGCGTCCTGCAAATCATTGTGCAGGGAGGGAAGAAAGAGAGCAGGTGAGTTGCATGGGAAATGATGGTAGAGCATAATCTTTTAAAGCACCTTGTCACAGAAGCACCGTTAGGACCATATTGATCACAAAACTCACTACCTTGTAGGAATGATGCAGGATATGCCAACGCATTGCAAACACTAGGAAATGAAACTTTCCGTTATTAGACAAATAGCTTTCCTATTCTTTAATGCCTTATGGAAAACAAATACGCTTTTTTGTTGGGGTGGGAAAGGAAAGCAACAGAAAACCCATTGCATTAGCATTATCAGATGAGACTGTCATGTTTATTTCTCTTATTTATATTTCTCCTATTTTTACAGTTTCAGTCTACTGGTACTTTCTCTGCTCAGAGGGCAGACTCAAAATGAAACTGATCGCACCTGACACCAAGTATGAAAGACCTTGATATATTTTTTTGCTCTGTTGAGTGCCTATATTGAACAGCATTTTATTTTTTAGTCATCCATGTTATACACAAGACTCCAATTTGGTGGAGTTTTCTTACTCAGAAATCCATATAGGCATGGACTTTGGTCAACAGGATTTAAAGTGGGCTTAAAAATAATTCTTTAATATTGCAGTCCCAGGGAGCAATGTAAATAGACTTAAGATCTACTTAAATGTATTCCTGAGCTAAAAATGTAAGTCACATGAGATATCTCTGAGAAAACCAGGAAGCTCTCAGCAGCAGTTATGTCCTCTGTAAAATGGGAGTAATTGTACTGATAGCATGAGCCTTTTGGGAAATCTGTGGTATAATGCAGAAAACAACTTGCATAAAGCAGCCTTCTGAGAGACGTGATTCCCTTTGCTGTCAGAGATATGTCAGTCATGATCCCAAGGGGCCAACAACGTTGTGGGTTGCACGTGAGGATATGAACACATATGACATAGGAGTGGGACACAGAGCAAGGGAGCTTGACTTTGAGAAGGATCAGAAAGAAGGGGTATGAAATTTTGCCAGCAGTGGTACCAGAGCTGCCCTCTCCGACATTTTTAGCCGCAACTGCTTTCCAAGCCTCCTTATCAGAAGCTGCTCTCACAGAAGGGAAGGAGGTCAACTGGCTTGGCCCTCTGCTTGCCCTTTCCAGTGCCTTGCTGATGAGGCTTATTCGCTGAGAACATAGGTTGAGGAAGTGGGAAAGTAACGGAGCTGTAATTATAAATATCCTGCCCAGTGAGAATTTGTTGTGTTCCTTCCCCAGAACCTGTTGGATCCTCTAGTCTGCAGCAGCTGGAGCAGGAAATGTCTGCTGGATGGATTCAGTCTCCTGGTTCCTGTAAGCTGTATGCATTAGTGGGAGCAGGCATGGACACAGTGGAGGTCAAAATGAGCTGTGCTGTCAACTGCTGTCAAGTGGGGTATTGCTTTCCTGGCAGCCACATAGTCTGCGAGGAAACCCACAGCTTCAAAGTTTTCCTGACAGATCTTCTTGGTAAATTCTAAAGTTAATTTTAAAGTTAAATCTTGCATCTGGATTCTGTGCTTATTATTTAGGAGTCAGTTAATATTCCAGATACTGTGTTTTTCACAAAGGGGGAACATCTAGGTTCAAACACAATGTCTGAGGGACCTAAATGGGATGCCTGTGGGATAGGCTAGTAATAGCACCGTCCTCCAGTATATGCATCTACAGACAGGGAAAAAAATGATACCTTTTCCAGACAATTTCCACATCATTTCCTATTTCACCGTGACCATGCTGATCCCATCACTTATTCTTCAGTATCATAAACAAGTCATAATATATTAGTGAAAGCAGTTGCAAAGAGTTCATATAGCTGACAGGAATCCTGAGAAATAGGTTATATAGCATTGATCTCCCAGGGGGCCTTAAATAACAATCTAAAATGTATGGGACAGTGATCACTGGGTTTGTTACTGCCATTTCAGCTTGATATTTTGCAATTTATAGTTTCTTGATAAATTGGAATCCATTCAGCTGGTTCATATTATGTGGGACTATGGAACTGTCTATGTTACACTGAAGGATTAAAGTGAGATGTAAATGACTTGGAGGTGTGTAATGACTTTGCTTAGCAAATTAATGTAATGTAAATGTGAAATCATCTCTGCCCCATTAGAAGGAATAAGATGTTACAAAATATCAACACACAGACAATGCATTAGTTCAGGGTGCCTCTCCACTCGAAGAGCACATTCCAGCCCCTATTTTCAGGATTTCCTACTTGACTGTTCGAAACTATTGCCTTAGGCTAAAACTTGTATTTGTAAAACAAGGTTTCAGGTTGGTGAGATATATTATTTTCCAGTCACATTTTTAACACTGCAGAAGGGGGTGGGGATTGAAAATCAAGTTGTCATTCAATTTGTAATACTCTGGGAGTATAAAAAGGAATATTTGCATTTTGAAATGTACTTTTCTCTCCTAATTAGTTTCTGGATGTTGGTAACAATCTGATCTTTCTGTTAAAGAATTCCACTGGTACAAGTGGACATATATTTTGGAAAGGTGATGCAAAATATTTTGGAAGGTGATGCTTTTCGATACAGCATCTTTGAGACTTTTTGAGATTGAACAACGATTGGTGCCTTGGGAAAAGTTTGCTAAAACATAAATGTCGAGAGAGTAATTTTGTTTGAAAATCAATCTTCTGCATGTGAGTGATAATTTTCTTTCAGTGTGAAATACTTAGGCATTTTGTGTGTTCAACATGGAAGCTTTTGCAGAAGGTAACTGGTGATCTGCCACTATCAAGGGTCTGCAGATGTCCTCTCTGCAGAAAGGACTCTTACCCTGATCGATGCTGTGTAAGGGACCCCAACACAACATTCCAGGACTGACTTTTAGGTGTCTCTTTCTGGGCACTTTGGTGATGTCCTGCTGCTGGAGAAACTGACTGCCACTATCATTTAATTTTGTCCTCTCGCTCAGCCCCAGCATTGAAAATCCATATGGCTGCTTTCCCTCAAGACGTGAGGACAAAACCCACCCAGCATCTGGTAAGTTACTGCTATCATTTGCAGCAGACCAATATTTTGTGTAGATTTTTCTGCTTGGTTATTTTTAATTTAGGTAATTTCAGCAACCTGTTTTACAACTTGGCTGCACAGAGAGGTGCCAGGACAGCACTGGAGCAGGACTCGGGGAGCTGTCTCCCCTCCTGGGAGCAGAGGGAGGGCAGCAGGAGGTCTGCTGCCTTCAGAACATGGTACTTGACTAGAACTAAGATGAAGTACTGACACTTCCATGTCACTTCCACCAAACCATGTACTGAAGATGTCAGATCTTCAGCACCATCCATTTTATTCTACAGGTCTGGCCCCATGGCACAGCTTGGTAACTGTAGTGGTGTAGCCAACAGCAAGTTTTGGTTGCTGTTATTGAGAAAAAGGGTGAAAATGCTGTAGTCTTTTCAAAGCAAGTGCTGTGCCACTCAGTTGAAGTATCCAGCTAGTCTTGCCACGATGCTGCTGCAGAACTGGGATATTGCTAGTGACAGTACACTACCCATGAAGCTCTAATAGATTAAAAGCAATGTCTTTGGTGAGTGTTTTGCTCATTTAGATATGTAGTTACTAGAAGCCTCTCTTCCCTGCTTCTGTAATGATCCCTCTGCTTTCCTGCAGTGTCTTTATGCAGCGGTGCATTCTTGGCTGGCATCACTCAGAGACAGGATACAGGACTTGGGACAGATGTAAAAGACACGCCACTGGCAGGACTCTCACATGAAGGGGAAGTTGAGGTCAAGGCCATTTCCCTTCTTCCTGTTTCATCCTCTTCCCAGCATGAAGGAGGTCACTCCCCCTTCATCTTCTCCATACAATTCATGTCTCTGCAGGCTTTAATCTTACTACCCCTCAGTCGACTCTCTTCCAGGCTGAGGAATTCTCATCTATTCTTCTCTTCTTGAAAGGATGCCATAGCCTGGCTCTCTGTTTTCTTTTTCCTCTTCGTCTTAGCCAGTTCTCTCGCATTAAAATTGCACACAGTCATAAAAATCTGTGTGCGCCCTGAATTTGTAAGTGACATAAGGTCTTCTCTGTTTTGCTCTGATAACTTTTCCAATAACTCAGAATATCTGATTTGCATTTTTACCCAGCATTGTGCTGAGGTGCCTACAAATCCAGTATCTCTTTCTAAGTAATAATTGTTAAGTTAGAGCTCATCTCCAGTTGGGTTATTTTCACATGCATACTCTGCTTCATAATTATTACCATGGAATATCATTTGCCATTTTATCACTCAGCCACATAATATCAGTAGATCTTTCTTCAATTATTCACAATCACCTATAGCCTGCAAAGTGGTCACCTCGTTGCCATTTATAGCTCAGTTCTAAATACGCTGAAGAGCACAGATGTGTCTGCAACCTCACGCTAACATTCCTGTGCTGTGAAAACTGGGCATCTGTACTTACCTGGTACTACTTTGTTTTCCTAGTACTAACTTTACCTTTTAATTTCCAATAATGATTTGCAGATATTTAAAGCAGTTTCATATTGAAATCATTGTAGCTCTAGTTTGGAAGGCTGATTCTGGGACTTCTGTTTGTGTTTTTCTGAATTTCTCTCTAGGTTTTCTGGTATTTGTTTAAAGTTATGATACCTGTTTGGGATTTCTTAATACTTCTGCAAAACAGCATTTTTATAAAGAAACAAATGAAGTATTTTTGCACTTTTGTGATGCAGTGCATAGGTATCATTTTTATTTGTTTTCTAATATTATTATCATTATTATAAGTAGTTCCATGACTTGCAGAAATCCTGCGGCCTCTCTTTTGTGGATTCACCTAGGTCTAATAAGGATTGCCTTTCTTAGTCGTTCAGTGGGATCACTGGTAGACTTCCTTCTGCAGAGCTGCTAATCTTTGCAAACCTTGTGAGAGATTAAAACTCCTCTTTTTGTCTCTGTCAAATTTAGTTGAAACTGGGTTCAGAAGTTGTGTGGGAGAGACAGACACACAGACCTGTGCATGCAGTGTGACACCATGGAATCATAGAATCATAGAATGGTTTGGGTTGGAAGGGACCTTAAAGATCATCTAGTTCCAACCCCCCTGCCATGGGCAGGGACACCTTGCACTAGACCAGGTTGCTCAAAGCCTCATCCAGCCTGGCCTTGAACACTTCCAGGGATGGGGCATCCACAACATCTCTGGGCAACCTGTTCCAGTGCCTCACCACCCTCTCTGTGAAGAATTTCTTCCTGATATCTAATCTAAACCTCCCTGATTTCAATTTGTACCCACTACCCCTTGTCCTATCACTACAAGCCCTTGTAAAAAGTCCTCTCCCAGCACCCTTATAGGCCCCCTTCAGATACTGAAAAGCTGCAATGAGGTCTCCTCGGAGCCTGCTCTTCTCCAGGCTGAACAAGCCCAATTCTTGCAGCCTTTCATCACAGGAGAGGTTCTCCAGCCCTCTGATCATCTTCGTGGCCCTCCTCTGGACTCACTCCAAGTGGTCAATATCCATGAGCCCTTTCCTTAGGCAGCTGGGCTAAAAGTACAGAGAATGTACTCTGAATTCTTCTGTAGTCTTGTATGCTTACTTCATTGCCATGCATCTGGCTCTTTGTAGTCTTTGTCAGAAATCTGACATCTCTGGGTATGCATAATACATACTTCAAGAAAACACAAAAACCACGTTGCTATATATACAGGCATGTAATAACAGCGATACATTAATTGTTTTGTGAGCTTCCAAAAGTATTTCTATAGTGTCAAGTAATGTTGAATGGAATAATGTGAGTTTAAGCAAAAGCAGTTTCCATGGTTACACCGGAGGTATTCTAAATATAGCAGATGATGTAATCAGTTACAGGGACTAGATACAAGATTGCTGTGTATCTCAGTAAGAAGTTTCTTCTCTGGAGATACCTGTGAGAAAGTGTCTATATTACTTGAGGATACTATTTTTCAAATTATTTCTGTTGTCCCATGATTTTCTGCTCCTCAGAGCCTTTCCATTTTTCAATTTGCAGGCTGGTAGCTGCTTTATAGTTATTATAAATCATATACATCAGATCACTTTAATGCTTTTACAGAATTCTTAACACCAAATGTAACATTCCAGAAAACAGTTTCCACATCTGGCCAGAGGAAGACCGTAGTTTTCATAATCTCTTCTACCCTATATATTAAAACCCTGTTATCAGCATCTGTCATATCTGCCTATCCATCTTATTTGTGTTTATGTCCATCTATCTTTTCTCCCATTGCTGTCATGTCTCCAGTGCCCTCTGATCTGATTTTATCCACGGAAAAAAGAATGGCTTAATGATCTGAACACATTTCCTTTTGCAAGATGTGTAATAAAACATTCCCCTTCCTTGCTCTTAACTGAGCAATCATTTCCCAAAAGAACAAATTTCACTCCATGTAATTTAGACTAACTACTTAGTACGTAATACACAGGAATAAGTAAATAGGTAGCATGAAAATTTGTTGTCACTGGTGGGGGCAAGAGGAGGCAGAAGAAAATATTCAGGGCATTTATTCACAGTTGTTTGTCCAGCTCTCCTTTGTGTCACCTTTCTGACCCTATTGAGTCCTGCTGTAATTCTGATTTCTCTCCAAGAGTATAGCTTATAGTAAGCGCTAAGGAAAAGCAAGTCACCTTCTACAGACAGAGAAGTTTTCTTTCATAGCAAGCTTTTATAGTATATCTAGCTTCAGTCATTCCTGTTTTAATCAAGAATTTCTTTCCATTACCACTGTTTCTTTTACCATTCTACTCTATTTCAACCTTAATTCATTTTAAAAATGACACACTGCATTTCAGAAGTGCTAAAAAAAGATATGATAGGTTAGATAAACTGGAAAAAATGTTCTTCTCAGAAAGCACTGCTATACCCTGAGTCAGGGTTTCTTTGTTTATGAATAGCAACCGGTCAACAATTACTTGCCTTCTCAGAACAGTGTGTCGTGAATGTGCCATGTTTCTAGAATCAGCAGAAACAGCATTCCTGTTTTCCACAGGTGAAGAGTGCCAACATATGTAAGATGCTGCATTAACAGCTGGAGGCCAAAACCCATGCATGCTATTGCATTTTCACCCCTTCTAAAAAAAACTGTTATTAATCTTAGTTCCTAAACATTTTTTTTTCCTGGTGCAGATAGCCTGAAGACAATGATGTGACAGTGACAAAAGACTGCAATAAAGGGCAGCTGGAACTTTTTGGGGAAAGGCTTCTACTTTCACAAGGCAACAGGCAGGGACAGCATTCAATGAACAGAAATGAATTTTATTTTCAAAATATGAAAGCTTATAGAATTATAGAAATTATGGAAGAAAAAGATATATTGGGTCATTTTTGCCATACTGGAGGCTGCGGCAGCTTTGTCCCTGCCTTATAAGGTACTTTCTGAGTCTAGGTTTAAGGTCTCAGGAGACAGGGCTTAATGGCTTACTGTGAAGAACTGTTCTCCTATATAGCAAGTTTCATTATCAAAGCTTGGTTTTATATTTAGCTGTGAATGTATCATTTCTGAAAAGATGATTCTACTATTGCTCTTGTTTCTACCTGTGATACTACTTTGATCAACTCCTTTTCATGCTTAGTGTCGAGGTGTTTCCGGTATTTCTGGATGCTTCCCACTCGTACGTGGTGCTTGGCCAACCTAGGCATATTTAGGTTTTCTCACCTCTCCATATAAGTCAGGCCCTCTGACTGTCAATTAACCTTTCTTGGTAAATGCCTCTTCTTCCAGATAGGTTGTTGATGCAGTTGAGTATGATTTTTACCTGAGAGTAAAATTGTTTCTGCAGTAGAGTTTACAATGTTGGAGGCCGCAGCCAGTGCTGTACTCCTGACCAGAAGCTGACAGTGTATTTGAGGGGAATGGAATGTAAAAAGTGTCTGAGTATGGTAAATGTCAATTAAACCAACTCACTGGCTGAAATCCTAATGCCACTGAAGACAAAGACAAGCTGCAACTGGCTATGATGTTCCTTTGCACTTGTAATCAAAACAGAGCTGCCCTGAAGACTCTTGTTCAACAACGTTGTTGACCAAGTCCAAATTAGGGCTGTTAGGTGAGGACCTGTCTGCCACTGATCACTTTCAAAAACAATAATCCCTTTTTCTTCTGCTCCTTCTTTTGAAGGCCTCCTGATTCTGCCACTCCATAGGTGACAAAATGCTTGATTCGGCATTTGGTGCCCTGGAGAGAGGGAAGGATGAATAGGATGGATGGAGAACTGTTTAAGGCGGTCTTCCCCGTAGGTGACCAGAGACTTCCTCCAGCAGCTGCCAGTCTGCCTTAGAAAACTCCCAATGCAAACCACCGAGTCTCCATCCCTTTCCTTCCCATTCCAGTTTTTTCAGCTTCTTCCTGTAGCTGTGCCAGTTCAATAGTTTATGCAGTTGAAGTCCTAAGGGACAGACAGAATAACTGTAATTTTTATGGTTTGTGGTGGTTTTGTTTTTTTTGTGCCTACCAGGCAAAATTAACAACCCCAGTGTAAGTGAACTCACTTGGTTTTCTTACAGTGTATGTACTTGATTCAAAACCAGTGGGACTCATTTAGTGACTTGTAACCTAACAGTTATTTCTCTAGAACTTACCTATGGCTCCCACATGTGGAGTTTTGCCACTGATTTCTGTAGGGTAATCATGCACCCTCTTGTGTATCAGTTGGGTGTATTCTCTCATTCTGGAGTCTGTGCAGAAAAGGTAACCAGAGTCACTGCAGAAATCTATACTACAAGGTGGCCCAGGAACCCTCTAAATGCACTGGCCATGTGAGAATTAGGTGGAGATGAAACTGGGTACCTGGCCTTTTCTGCCCAGCCAGAACATTTGTACAACAGTGGAAAGAGTTTGGGAACATATTGTCAGTTTTGGAAGGGAACTGAGAAACAGAATTGTCCTTCCTCTCCAGTCTTTCAGTGTTTCAGAGGCTCAGGACAAGATGTGAAATACATGGTTTAGGCAGCAAGTTTGCTACCTTTTCTCATCATCATTAAGCAGTCATGGAATGGCTCTACAGTATAGGTCAGCCATCCCCCTTCATCAATTTCAGACAATCTGAGGGCTGCTGCATCCACCCTGCCTGCATCATGCCAACTTGTTGTTGGTATCCCATTTCCCTCTCTTTGTGCATGACATATTGGGCTGGAGAGAGGTGGTTTTCTTCTTGATTTGAAAGCACAGCAGAAGAATTTGACATGGGGCAGGAGTCTACCTGGGATGAAACAGGAAAAAGGAAGGAAGGGAAGCACATGTTATGTTCAGAAGAAATCCATTAAATAGCAATCAACTGGGGTTTGCAGTTGAGAAGAGAGCAATGCAAGGCCATGACACTTAAGAGGCAAGGAGAAGTTTCCAGAATGGCCCCATCCCTGTCGTCCTGCTATGCACAGAAATAGAAAGGGGTCTCACTGAGCCAAGCAGTGGGGATATTTCTTTGCTCAGTGTGTTCCCCTAGTCCTCACCTGCATAGCAAAAGGTCAACACAGCAAAATGTCATCCCAGAGGTCAGCTCTCCAAGGCCAATGTTGAAGCTGCCAACCTAAACTAATTTCCTGCTACCGGATGTAAGGTGGGGGCTGGAAGGCAATAGAGGGCAATAGTGACCCTCTCCTCTATCAAGATGAATGCACCAAATGCTCCAAAATTGCTGTGCATCCTCTAAAGTTCCAGAGCCATGCAGGCTGCTGCAGGTCCATAGAACTAAAAACTCATCTTCCTGGCACAAAACATCCTTCCATTACGAAGGGAATGAACTAGGCAATGACTTATGGCAAGAGCTGTGTGAAACATCCCTAGGAAGCATGCTTTCTATTTCCTGCAGATCAGGAACTGAAGGTATGTGATGGCACTGGTGTGTGTGAAGACAGGCATGCTGAGAGGCCTTAGCTTGTCTCCAACCTTATGCAACCTCTCTATTTGGAGTCCTGCCCTAACCTTTACCATGCTACTCCTGGGTGCATGTGAATGTCAAGTTCTGGAATATCATAACCATCTCCTACAAGTCTCTGTCAAACACTTCATACAGCTACTCTGCATAAACCCAACCTCTGGCTCTCACAAAGAAGCCTATAGTTTCAGTCTCACCCTCCTCTTACTCCCCCATCTGTTGTAAAACCCAAGAGGCTAAGACTTGGGATGGGGGCAGTTTTCTATTGACAGCAAAGCTTATGTTACGATTTGAGAAGTCCCATGTTGGTGTAGTTATGGTTTTGGCACAACTAATAAAATACCAAGTACAGTGTTGATGGCCAAGATGGAGGCCAGACACACAGAAATGGAGGGCAGATCATGAGAGGCATGGGTCTGATTCAAGCTCCTTGCTTTTGCAGATGTACAGGGTGTGAGCTCAAAGGAGGTGTAACATTTTAGCATGGCTGGGTATCCACCTGCATCTGGCAGGCCAGTAGTGAGACGGAGAGCAATCTTCCCGCGTGTTGCTGGAAGCTGAGCACCCCAAACCACTGCTCTTCTGGCAGCTGGGGTGAATGGAGTAGACAGCAGTTATCCTGGCTATCTTCTGGACCAGGGCTGTGGAGAAAAAGGATACCAGAAAGCTGGAAGGGACCTTCTTCAAAAGGAAAATAATGGAAAGTGCACTTCATGGAAAAAAAGTCTTTTCCAGAGGAAAAGAATGAAGTGGAAAATTCCAAGCAGTTCTGTTTTGACCCGTCAACTTTCTTCTCACGTTTCATCTGTGGGTTATTTTTTGTTTCTATACACACTTTGCTGTTTCTGACTCCTTAAAGCCTATCTCTCTGTTCTGCTGTGCAAAGCATCAGGGAGGCATGGCAAGTTGATTATCCTCATGAAACAGCTACCATAACATTGAGATTCAGGCATTTTCTTTATCATTAGCCTAACAAAGCATATAGAGTTGTAGCTAACTGGAAAGATACAGTACATTATTATTGTTATTATTTCTATTTTTGAAAACCAGGACACCATGGTGTGAGGAGGGGGTGGGCTGCATGAGTGCGTAGACAGACAGTCATTTAATCTGAAATGGAGAGCAAAATGTAATTGGTAGGCTTAGGCTCATTAGTATGCTGCAGACTGGATCTATGATTCCTATTAGAAAAAATATTAAAGGGCCACTGTTCAGGGAATTGAAGATGGCACAAACAAGCTAGTGGAGTTTTTCGTCAATATCTTGCAGAAGGGTTACATCTTTGTGGCTCTTAAGATCAGAATGCAATATTTAAGAAGAATGTACTCCATCAGCTGTACGTCAGATGTACATCAGATGTACATAGCACATCATCTTTTGAAATATAAATCTTTTGAAATCAGAATAATTTCTCTGTTAGTCTTTAGTCTGTATCCTTGGGCTGGAATAGGTATTTGGGCTTTTGTTTTTATGTGGTTTATGTGCACCAAACTAAACCACAAACAAAACAAAAAGCCAAAGGGAAAATGCCATTCATGTTCTTACGATCAGATGAAAAAAAAAAACCCCACACCCAAAACATTTAAAAATCAGGATGTGTATGTTTCTTTTACATACTTCTAATCAGAAAATAGGGTGAATTATAATGTTTTCATTGAAATAGTGGTACAAAGAAAACTTTAAGTGTTCAGACAAAATTAAACTCTTTTCTTTATAAAGATATTAAGTATTTAAAAGAATTGAATTCTTTATGTATTATTTATAGCAGATAGTTCAATTTTTAGTTGTGACTGAGTTAAGTTAGATTTGTTGCCAGACTTAATGATGAGTCTCTTAAAACGAGGTATTTTCTCAGTGTGCTGGAAATGATCATAAACTCCCTGTTCTCATGAGAAAAATAAACCTATACAAAATTTTACGTGTATGACAGTAGAGGAGATACGTGGTACTCAAGTACTTCATTGAACTGGTGTTATAATGTGTGTTTGGTTTAATACACTAAGGTATGACTTAAAAAAGGAAATTAAAAGACACTGTATTAAGTCCCCAAAGATAGAATGTACCCATGCCAAAAGTCACAGTTCAGAAGCTCTAAAAGAATGGTGTCGTTTCTTCCCTATTAATTATTTACATGTTTTAATGATAACATTTATTTGGAAGAAACTCCTTCCAATTTTCCAAAACTGTCACATATGCAGTTACCAAAACATGTTTTAGAAACCCTCACACAAACTAAGACTAGAGAATCACCCTAATTCCTTTCTAATATAGAGATACCAGCAGAGACATTTTAATGTATTACATTTAATCACAATATTGTAATCCATTCACCTAGAAATTCATTAATCGCTATTCATGCAGCAAGAAAGCATATTAAAATACAGTGGTGGTGGGCAAACAGTTCTATGTTCGAAGCAGTGTTATTTAAACAACTGTATACGCTTGTAGTTATGCAATTAACCTGCAGTAATAATCTTTGTTACTACTATTATACGTACCTGATCTGGAAGATGGCCTAAGTTGACAATATCACTGAACTAATGGTTTTACATCGGCTGGGACATTATTTGTCCCCTGTAAATTGAACAGGCAAGTTTTGAGGACCACATGTTTAGGAAGGGTTTTGTTCCCACTCACTTCACACTCTACCCCTGAACCTGAAACAGGATTACAGATCATGGGTCAGAGATTCAGATAACTTGGAAAGGATACTTTTGCTTCTTTTTGGTTTCTTGCTATACTTTTCTTTTTTATGGTGTTTTTCATTCAGTACGGATGAAGCTTCTATCTGCCTATTTGGCTAGGATGAAAATGACAATTGTGAAAATTGTGAATAATATTGTCATGTTATTAGGAACATTATGAATTATTTATACAGCATGCACAGAGTGCTAGACATTTTACATGCACATAATCAGACAACTACCCATTCCTAAAGTCAGAAGTTGTTACTGAGGAGTTATTGCTAATAATTAAGAGGGGGCTGGGACAGGATACAAGCATACAAACCCATGACTGAAATATCTGTTTTAAATCCTGTAGTCTTTTTCCTTTACCTTTTCCATGATGCTCTCTCATTTCCCCATCCCAGATAATTTCACAGCCAGCAATGCCCAGAGCTGCCCCAAACTCAGCGAAAGCAGCCAGCAGCTATCATAGCAGTGCACTACTGGTCCCAGCTCCTTAGAGTTTTTGAGGCACTGGGATTGTTCTGGTGTATCCTATGGGATGATAACTTTTTAACAAATGTACCACCTGCTTAGGAGATGCTGGGCTAATTCAGATCATTGTGTTGGAGGCAGGTGCCAAGACCGTGCCTAGAGGATGTCCAACACTCATTTCCAGCACTGGATCTCACAGCAGAGTCCAGAGGTATATCTTTATGGAGGGCCTACCACAGCATCCTGCTCACAGAAGTGCTGTCACGGCTTTCCTCTACATGTCAACCACACCAGCGTGGGCTGAGGCTGAAGTCCACCACAAGCAGGTCCTGTGAACAGAAGAGATGAAACAATGCTGCTTGCATGCAAAAGGGATGCGTTGATGCTCAGTTCTGGAACCCTGAGGAACTGAGATGCTCAGGTGGCTCCCAGCACTGAGGTGGGAGCTTGTTACTCCCAGCCAAGAGAAGGAGAATAAAAAGCTTATTTCCTCATTGGGTGAAAAATTAGGCTTCTCACAGAAACTGCATACTTGCAGGGCAGTTGACATTTAGTTTATTTGCAAAGACAATCTCTTTGCTGCTGCTGGTCAGTGGGGTACACTTCAAATGCTTTCTGTAGACCTGGAGGTGTGTTGTAATAGGAGACTCCTGCAAAAAATGACAGAAAACTCATTTGCTGACAGCTGTGAAAACAGATGTTTTTAATAGAATATCAGTTTCACAATGCCTTGCTTATCAAGTGATTCCTCCGTGATTATTATTTACAGTCAAGGAAATCAGCATTCAGCATCTAGCCAAACATAGAATCATAGAATGGTTTGGGAGGCGTTGTGTGACATTGGTGTGAGGAGGGGAGAATCTGACATTTCAGGAGCATCAGGCGGGTGCAGCCTGATGGGACCAGGGGGGAGTATGATAAACCTGACAGCAAGGCAAATATGAGATGCCAAAAGATGTAGGATGTTGGGTTTTCTTGCACAAGTTCACTATAAAAAGCCACTCCCCACATTTAACTACCAAAACTCTATATTATATGAAAATCTGACTGATTTTTGTTATTTCAGAGTGGGCACAGGCATGGAGGTGACCCAGGTGCAGCATTTGCAGCAAAGCCAGTCATTCTCGGTATTTTCTCTGTGAAAACTTTCAGAAAATTCCAGGCTCTGGGGTACAACTGCCAGGGCCCTGTGGGAGACAGGGGCTCTCCATGGGAGAGTCAGGGCCCATCCCACCACCCTAGACAAGAGCAGAGCAAACGAGTGGCACTGGGGCAACCCCAGCCTTGGGCAGCAGGCACATGCCTAGGGAGAGGTAGAGGCTGGGCCAGGATGTCAGCGTGCGGGTCAGGGTCAGACACAGCCCCAGGATGGCTGCACAGGGCTGTGGGGAAGGGCCAAGGCCAGGATGAGGCATGGGTCTGCAGGTGGGCCCAGCTTATGGGTTCCATGGCCAGGGAGGGAAAGCCTGTGGGGAGCTAGAGACTGGCCCAGCTGCAACCTTATTGGGGAAGGGCCTGATGGTCCCAGGGGCCTGAAATGGTGTCCTGGGATCTGGGCAAGGTGTGGGGAACCCTGGGGGTCCAGACAGGGATAGTTGGTGCGGAGGGTGCAGGTCTTTGTATGTATATTCAGACAAATGCAGGTGCGTGTGCGTAAGCACCCAGTCTCTGGTTACAAACAAGACCTCAGGAGTATGACTTAAAAGTAATGATATGGTGGGAAAATCACTGTATGCTGCTATTTATTCCTGTCTCTCCTCCCTGGAAAGCACCTGTGTTGACTGTGAGAGTAATATATGTGCTTATGTTTGAAGGAAGAGACACCTTGAGTGTACGTGTGCTGTTTAGATAGCTTATACATAAAAGCTTGTGATTCAAGGAGCTGACTGTCTAGCTGAGATAGGCAGTACCAGAAGAAGCTGCATTAAACTGAGAGATGAGATAGTATGCAATAATGCAAAGGGAGACAAGCAAAATCCTCTTGGCAAGTGTACGCTGCGGGTGAAGATGTTGTGGTGTTAAGCTTACACTTCCCAGGTTTCCTTACGCACAGGCTGATAGACGAGTCTGGCGCTGCAGTGATAGCAAAGGTTGTCCAGGGAACGGAGCACTGCGCTGGCTGAGAGCAGGGATTGGGAGAATG
>NW_010240104.1:0-3195 GCF_000690775.1 Eurypyga helias | reverse complement strand
GGGAGGGGGGCAAAACCAATAGGGATACCAAACGATGTAAGCAATGCCTTGCTTATTACAGTAAAGAAGAAAGAATGAGCAGTAAGTGATACCTTTCCCTGTTGCTCTTGTCAGAACACTATTTACAACATAGAGTTTTGTAATTTAATGTTTGTGACACAATTCTTGCACTGGTATTCTGCTCAGTCTTGTTAGATATAGCCACCATTTATGGCAGCAAATTCTGGGAAAATATGCCACAGGTTGTTCTTGTATCAATTAATGTAACACATGAATGTAGAGTGTGTGAAGGAAACAAGATGTAGAGCAAGATAGCTAGGCAGAAATATGGAAAAATATAAAGCTGTTGAAATTTTCAGAATCCATTACATTCCCAGGATTAGGTATTTTTAGATATTACAGTCTTAGAGTAAGACTTACAGGTCTTTGGGGAAAATTTGATGAAGTCCTAAATTCATGAACCCTTATGAAAGGGACACAACAGCATTTAGGGAAGCCTAGACAGAAGAGTGGAAGATTTGTTTCATTAAAAACAAAACAACAACAAACTACCCAACCACAGGGGTGGGGGTAATTCTGAAATCTGCTGATTTGATTCTTGGTTTGCTGATTTAGATCCCTGAGGAGAATAATGACAGACCGATGAAGGTGAGTATGAAGCAATTGTTCTCTTTGCACAAGGCAAATTACAACCCCTCAAAGAAAATGAGAAGCAGAGAAGCAATAAAGATATGCAAAATTTCCACATCATCTTGTCTATCCCTCTATACTTTTAAGAAAACTATCTCCACACCAGACAAGACACAACATTCACTTTCTTCTGTCCACTTTACTTCAATAGAAGTTCAACACAAAGGGTAATCCACAGTTTTTTTATTTAGGAATGTCTGACTGTTCGTTAAAGCAAGTCACCTAGATGTGTTGGTAGGGCACATACTAGTCTTAAAGAAAGACTTGGACCATGCAAAGCAGAGCAGACAAAGCCTATGTCCTAAGGGTGAAACCACTGCTCTGGGCTAAAGGCACAGTCTAACTCCTCATGTTCTTCAGTACTAACTGAATTGAAGTAGCTTCATACTAGCGTCACAGTAACACTGTATACACGAAATTTACTCATCATGTATTATTACAGATTATTACAGCTCTGACAGAATTGAACCTGGCCAGGGACATCAAGGCCAACAAGAGGGGCTTCTATAGGTACATAGTGGATAAGAAGAAAGTCAGGGAGAATGTGGGCCCTCTGCGGAAGGAAACGGGAGAGCTAGCATCCCAGAACATGGAGAAGGCGGAGGTACTCAATGCTTTTCTTGCCTCGGTCTTCACTGACACAAGGGCCCAAGCCATAGGCCCAGAGTCACAGAAAACAAGGGCAGGGACTGAGAGAATGGAGAGCCACCCATGGTGAGGATCAGGTACGGGAGCACCTGAGGAACCTGAAGGTGCACAAGTCCATGGGACCTAATGGAACACATCCGCATGTCCTGAAAGAACTGGCGGATGGGGTTGTGAAACCTCTGTCCATCATATTTGAAAAGTCGTGGTGGTCTGGTGAAGCTCCCAATGACTGGAAAAGGGGAAACCACCCTCATCTTTAAAAACGTAAAAAAAAAGAGGACCCGGGAAACTACAGGCCAGTCAGTCTCACCTCTGTGCCTGGAAACATCATGGAGCAGATCCTGCTGGAAACCATGCTAAGGCACATGGAGAATGAGGAGGTGACTGGTGACAGCCAACATGGCTTCAGCAAGAGCAGATTGTGCCTGACAAATATGGTGGCCTTCTACGACGGGGTCACAACCTTGCTGGATAGAGGATGGGCAACTGATGTCATCTACCTGGACTTGTGCAAAGCCTTCAATACCATCCCGCACGACATCCTTGTCTCTAAAGTGGAGAGACATGGATTTGACAGATGGACTGCTTGGTGGATAAAGAACTGAGAGTGGTGGTCAACAGCTCAGTATCGGAGTAGAGACCAGTAATGAACGGTATTCTTCAGGGATCAGTGTTGGACTGGTACTGTTTAACATTCAAAACATTTAGCATCAGGTTTTCATGTACTTGACCACAAAATTGTTCATGCTTAGGCAGCTGAACAGAAAAATTTTCAAAAGTGCTCAACACACAGCAGTCTTGTATGCCATTTCCATGCAATCCTTCTCCTGCCATCTCAGAAAGGGGTATGACTACAGAGGTGCAGAGAAGAGCATTGGAATGATCAGTCAGAATGGATGCCATATGGGAGAAATTAAAGGAACCTATTTTGTCCAACACACACAATAAAAAAAAAAAAACCAAACCCAAGGCAGGAGAGAAGATGGCAGAGATCAGCAAAATCAGTAATCCTGTCAGAAAGGTGAATGTGGACATTATTTACTCCCTCATAAGAACTAGGAGGTGCCAGTTACAATTATCATACGGTATGTTTAGAGCTACTGAAATTAATTTTTTGTACACTTAACACCCAATGACACTGTGGAACTCAGATGTGGAACCAGATGCCAGACAAAAAAAAAGGAAAAAAAAAGAGATCAGAAGTATTTGCAAAGAAAGGCCCATGGAGAGTTATTAAATACGATTGCTGCCACCTGCAAGCCAGAAAAGTCCTTTAACCTCCCAGCCCTACAGACAGGTGTCGGACCAGGGGCGAGCCACATCAAGCTCTTCTGCACTTTCACCAGGCAGCCCCCCGGAGGGGCACAGGGCAGGCCGGCCTGCCCGGCCGTTCCCCAGTGGGGGTCCTGAGGCAGACCGTTCACAGGACGCCCCCAGAGCCAGCTATCAGCTGCAGACTAGCCCCCACTCCCTGCCCCATGGCAGAGCGCTTCCCAGACAAAAGCGCTCCCTTTTCTTAGCCGTTGTGTTCGAAACCCACCGGAGGCCGGGGCTTCTGCGGCCCTTCTTCCCGGCTGCGTAACAACTACCACTCGAAACCTTTCGGCCCGCTGAATCGGGCCACCTCGCTCGCTGAGCCGCTCATTCCAGCCACCCGAGCTTCCCGGGACACCCCACCGGGGCGGCCGTTAGGACGGGGCTTTACTCCAGGCGTGGCGTAACGGCAAAATAACCGAGGGGATGGGGGGGAGCGGGACACGGTTCCTAACACACCAGAATGCGGGACAGTCTCTGTACCGACAATCAGCCGAGTGCAGTGCGGAGGGAAGGGCGGGGTAGACGAGGGCGCGCACGCGC